>NW_003852431.1:15499624-15502626 GCF_000181295.1 Otolemur garnettii
ATCTCCCCCTCCTCTCTAAAAAAGGGTGTTTTAAATTAGAATCCTATTTAGAAATTGGGTAATTAATCTTTCATTCTCCCCATGCACACAGTAAATAAACCTTTCTACCTTACTAAACTGCCTTAATTGAGAGTTGACCTTTGAGTGAATTTTCCGGGGAAAGAGAATACTTCATCTCACCCCCATAGGATCCATGAACTTAGCAATGGGAAACTCTCAGAAGTCCTGGGAAGAGGCAAATTTTTATAATCCTACAGAATTAATACAATGTCATTTTATAGTTTTAATCACTGGCTGGTAAAACCTGAGACTCTTGGTTATGTGTTAGTGTTATGGGGGTGAGGGGAAATCTTCCCATTTCTCCTGAAAGTTCACTGAAATTTTAAAATTCATGAATATTAAAATTAATCTATGGAGGACCCTAATATACATTTTTAGTTATGATAAAACTTTTCTTTTGTGTTTTAAAATTACTTCACTTGGATACTATCATTTAGGAATGATTTAATAAGTATAATTTCCTAAAATGATTAAAGGATTTTTAATAGTTTTATAAGGAAGAATTCAAGACTAATATGTTCAAATTTATAATAACTTATTTGCTAAATGACACTTTTTCACATATTTAAAAATTCAGGAAAATAGACATCATTTATAACCTTTTTATTTTGAAATACAAGAGAAATAGTTATTTTCTACAGGAAAAGAATTACATAAGATAGCTTTGTTCCAACACCTTTTACTTTTTGATTTCATTATTAATCATTAGCAATATATTTTTACATGCTTATGTTAGGTAGTTTTTAAGTTACTTTAGGCCCAGAAACCGTGTCATCGTGCAATAAGATAATGATAAGTTATCATGTGCGATTTTCTTTCTGGGTGACTTGCTTCACCTTTGATACCCAGCAATCATTCTCATTTGACCCCCAGAAATCTTCCGCTGCCTTTGTGTAGGGAGCTGCTACAAAATGTCCAATATCTGAAAGAGGAGAGGAAAGAGGATGATGAGCGTGGGTGTGTATTTTTAAAGAGGGGTTTTCTTTCTTTTTATCAGGTAAGCCTCCTTCCTACCTGCCTCTTGATCATAAATTATAGACTTAGTATTTATGTCATTAAAATACCTATTTTATGATACAAATAATACACGTTCTTATATAAGGAGCACAAAGTGAATTTTTTTTTTCTAAAGTAGAAAAAATTTGGTGCTGTATTTGAACCTTTAATCTAATAATGTATATCGTCTGTTTGCTGGCTTATTTTTATCATCTGAATTTATGTTTTTGGGTAGCTAATGTGTGTTTTCCTTCCCTTTATACCACTTGTCGTCATCTGAATTGTTTTATTCCTCTCATTTATTGTCCTGTATTTCTTGGAAAGCTATTAACTTCATTTTTATTTTATTTTGCTATCTTAGAAATTACCACGTGTCTATTTAACATTCCAAATAGTAAAATCCATCCATATACTTACCTACCTCTCAGACAGTATAAGAACTTCAAAAATGCATAACACAAATAACCCCTTTATGATTGTTGGAGTGCATTTAACTTTATTCTTGACCGTTTTAATTCCACAAACACTCTTATTATTATGGTTTTAATAATCTTTATAATGAAGTCTATAATTTTTCCTCTCTTCTCAGACACAAAAATCTTTTACTTCTCAGTCATGAGGTCTGTTATTAAGTTTAAACGATTTAAAAATAAAAACAGATTTGTACATACTTTTACTCTACATATGAATATCCTAAGAAATGCATAAGCATTTATAGGAGATTAACCATTTGGGAGATAACAACAAATTAATACTGAATGACTTCATTCTTCCACAAATTTTATTTTAGCACTACCATATGCATTCTAGGTGCTAGATTAGTGGCCATAACATTGAATGGAATAGTCAGGATTCTTGTTGGCATAAATCTTAAAATCTGGGAAGTGGGGGCAGTGCCTGTGGCTCAAAGGAGTAGGGTGCTGGCCCCATATACCAGAGGTGGTAGGTTCAAACCTGGCCCTCGCCAAAAACTGAGAAAAAAAAAAAAAGCTAGGAAGCTAGGAAGTGGTTATAGAAATACAATTATATCACATATAAATTATAAATGTTGAAACAGTCCTTTACAAATTAATAAATGGGTACAAGGCAAGAACTGTGGTAAGAGGCTAAAACTCTGTGAAGATACAGGCCTAGCTAAAAATAACGATAATAACTCCCCTGTGTGCTTCCCCACAATTGCTAAACAGGAGTCACACCACTGATGGTAATGAAGATTCTTAATTTTCCTCACAGATAACACTACCCTGTGAAACCTAGGCTAATTTTTGAGATATCTTCCAGGTCCTGCTTTCCGGTGGAACCACTGAGCCACCCAAGCCAGTGGCCCATAGCTAGGAACTGACTCACTGGTATTGAGACCCGTACCCCAAGAACCAACTCAGCAAAGAAGACAATTTTTAAAATCCTATAGTTTAAAAATACCCAGGCATTTATCAGATCCAGTTGCCTAAGCTTTTGCCTGCCAAACTGTCATTCTTTCTTCCCAGTTTTCAAGAAGGTAGATTTGAGAAATTCCTCTCATCTCCTCGGGTGGCACCTGTGATGTTAAACCTCCCTCTGCTGTTAACACCTGCTCTCTCAGCATATTGAGTTCCTCTCGAGCAGGAGGGGGCAATGAGCTTGGTGGCCATGTGATATGTGGTACATGCTATGAAAAAGCAGTAACTGCCAATTTCCTCACAGCAGACCCAGTTTATTGCTTTTGTGCTAATAACTAATATTAACAAAGGCAACTCTTTCATTTTAAAACTGTCTTGATTTGAAGGAAAAATCTGAAATTAGTTATGAAATATTATTTTATTCCTGAAATGAACTTCACTTCATCATAATGTATTTTTGTTGATGGGATTTTTTTTTTTACTTGCTAGTATTTTATTCAGAATTTTTGCGTTTAATATACATAAATGAGGTGAATGCTTGGAATGGTGTGTGTGTGTGTGTGTGTG
>NW_003852431.1:15502715-15510625 GCF_000181295.1 Otolemur garnettii
TTTTTTTTTTTTTTTACATTTTTTACATGTTTTTCATAGAATTAACTCCTAGAAAATACTTACTGGGTTAGCACTGATAAATTTCAGAGACAGTTACCAGTTTCTTTAAAAAAGTCATATAAATACGTAGAATGTTGCCCAAGGATTCAGCTTGCAAGTAAAATATAAATATAAAAATGATATAAAACTAAGTTCCTAAGAGTTTTAAGTTGTTCTCTTTTGATTATTCCTAAGTGTTTCATTTCTGTTCATCAGTAAATATATTTTTATTTAATAATACATTAATATTTTTCTGTTTATTTTATTTTCCTATAGTTTATCCAAGGTTTTAATTTTAAAGAGAAATCTTTTTTAAACAATTATTTCTTTCTCATTACTGAGGTTTTACTTTGTGGTATAACATACGCCAATTTTGGCCTTTTTTCTTCTTGAGCACTGCTGTGTAAGCTGATTTTTGTATATAAATATATAAAATCATGAAGATGTCACAGCCAAGTCATTCACTTAACCCCTCCACAAAGCAAAAATCGCTTACTTCACTCTTCAGCAGTTCTCTGTCTCAGGTGACATTGGAAGTATAACAAAAGACTATTACTTTGATGAATTTAGGTATCAAGAAAATCTATAAAGTAATTCAACAGCCATGCTCCATATACAGGAAAGAGAATTTCCAAACAAGACATTTAAAAGTCAAACTTGCTTTAGAAAATTTGTCACATTCAAATCTGAAAAATCAGGTTAAGTGTGATCCAATATATCATAATTTTCTGTTAATCTTAGTTAAGTTTATTCCTCCATAGATTTTAATAATCTATGAAGTTGTTCAGGACAATAATATGAAAGTCAATTTTGGTGACCCTATCTTCTTAGTAACCGATATTCACTTTCTTGTCACAAATTTCCATTTTCATCCTTTTTTAAAATCAAGACTGAAATACATAATCATCATTTTAGTACAAGCCACTATTGGTTTTAGCCTGCGTCGTTGAAATAGACTCTGAATTTGTCTCCCTGCTTTCACATTTTTACTACTCAAATCATTTTTCCACGGAAGCAAGAACGATCATTATAAGCATAAGTCTTATGTCACTCCAAATTAAAACATGTCAATGGCTTTACATTCTCTTAGAGATAAATCTGAAATTGTTAATATGAACTATGGAATCTTATGATGAACAGATTTCACCTGTCTCTAATTCTACCTGACCTGACTTATTGCCTCCCTTATTTGGGCCATTTTATTAATTATTCACATACATCGTCAGGTTCTTTTTCCATCTGATAACCTTGTGCGTGTGCTTCCTTTGACCCGGAATATTCACATCTTTAATTATTTCTCCTTTTTTTGGTATAGATCTTTGTGTCATTCTCCTCAGACAGGCATGTTGTAGCTATCCAATGTGTAGTGCCTCCTTCTTTTATGTTATTGATCACAAGTCATAATTAAAAATTTGGTGACATGGGTGGTGCCTGTGGTTCAGTGAGTAGGGCTCCAGCCCCATATATCAAGGGTGGTAGGTTCCAACCCAGCCCTGGCCAAACTGCAACAACAACAAAAAAATAGCCTGGCATTGTGGCCGGAGCCTGTAGTCCCAGCTACTCAGAAGCCTGAGGCAAGAGAATTGCCTAAGCCCAAGAGCTGGAGGTTACTGTGAGCTGTGATGCCACAGCACTCTACCGAGGGCAACAAAGCAGGACTCTGTCAAAAAAAAAAAAAAAAAAAATTGGTGACACTATTATGCAACTTTTGCTTTCACTATTCTCTTAGTCCCACTTTGGGAATTTTGTCTGTTCACCAATGTGTATCGAATGTATCCAAGCATTATGACTAATCATAAGTAAAATGTTATTGACAGACTATTATTACTTATTAGTAGTAGGTTTCTTTCACATTACTGACTTTCCTTGTTCTATGGCAATCGTGACTAGTGGGTATTATAATTCATATAATGTAGGTATCAAAATTGAATAGTAAAAGGTACTCTAAATCCAATATTATACAAATTCAGAACTTAAAGCATATTTAAATTCTTATTTCCTATTAACTTCAATGGTGTTTGTTTATTTCTGTTCTTATAAAAGGACATTTAATTAGAAAGGCCATCAAATTCAGTAGTTGGGCGAACCATATAACTATCATATCTTTAAGAAAAACACATCTGAGCTTACACAGTATGGCTGGTGACACTGGCTAGCTTAGCTCTACTCTGTCTAACAGGCAAGCAGCAATTTACAAGAGACTGAACTGTATCTGCTTCTACTTCCAAGAGACTAGCGTTCAGCTTTTGCTCACAGAAAGAAAGAAAGGAAGGGAAGGGAAGAGCAGGGAAGGGAAGGGCAGGGAAGGGAAGGGAAGGGAAGAAAGAGCCAGGAAAATTTTATTGTCCCTTAAAAAAAAAAAGTTAACATAAAATTCCAGCAAAAACAAAAAGAAAGGAAAAAAATAGGAACCTGAACTTTTTAGTAACACAGCTGGAATAATCCACAGTGGCAGCAGCAGCAGAAGGAAAAGAGGTTTAATTGAGTTGATTTTCTGTGGTTGTTGGTCACTAATCTCACTGTGATGGAAGATGCACATTCTTTCCAAAAGGGAGGAGAAGCTATTGGAGGTTTGGTTCTCCAGGCCCCAAGGATCTGAGGAATCTTTGCACTATCCCCAGGTCTGAGTGGGACATGTTTTCAAGGAAAATGTTCAGTAATAAGTGTGACAAAAACTGACGAGCGGGAAGCTAATGTACTCAATGAGAGTGGCATGTTTGTCTCCAAGAGATATTTCATTTTGAAGACATGTGGTGCCACCCTCTTACTGAAAGCACGGGTTCCCCTATTGAAGCTTGCTGGAGATTACTGGGGATTCGATTCACTTTAAAGCTTCTTTTATTCTACTAAGAATTTCATGAAGCCTTCTCACCAAGGGTGCCCATAAGGAATTTCCAGGAAGAAATGGAATGTCTCAATGTAATTTTCCCAAATGGAACAGCATATTGTATGGGACACACGAATTCTGACTGTTGGTACTTACATACTCTGGATCTCACAGAGAGTTGAGTTATCAGTTCTCCGGATCTGGAAATTCTGGTGATGGAGCTTGACCCGCAGTTATGGACCAGTTCTACATGAAAGATGGTGTTACCACAAAGGATGTCACTTGAGAAAGTTGAATTCAGGACCTGATACCAAGTTCTATCATTGATGACACATTTTTCAATCCTGTGGTATTTGATGAATGGAATGAAATTGGATAGAACTTATTGGGCTATTCACATCACTCCAGGGTCATAATTTCCTTATGTTAGCTTTTAAACAAACTTAAAGAAAACCTCCTATGATGACCAGATCAGGAAAGTTGTGCAAGTCTTTAAGCCAGGAAAATCTGTGATCACTTTGTTTGGTAATCACAATTCTAAATATTGAACAGTGCTTTCCTCACCCCAGAAGATTGAAGGCTTTAAGCATCTTAATTGTTGGAGTGCTATGTTTAATGATTATAATTTTGTTTTTACCAGTTTTGCTAAGAAGCAGCAACAACAGCAGGGTTGCTTAAGAAAAATGAAGAACAAATGCAAAAAGAGAACACATGTAAAAGGTGGCAGCTGCTTCCGAGATGTTAAAACTGGGGCCATTCTACCTTGTAGTTGAAGAAAGTACTAGGTGTAATGATAGTGTAATCATTTTGAATTGTATGCATTATCATAACAAAGGGTTAGATATCCTGCAGAAATGCTCTCTTCTGTATTTAGGTATTCTATGCCACTTTTGCATGTAGAAAAAAGACTGCACTATATGAAACTTGAGAAAACAATTAAATTTGGTTTATGCACGGTGTCATATCTCTCCAGGTATCTTCCAAAATTTCCCACAGACAAAGCTTTCGTCCTCATTAGGTATTGGCCTTAGCCTAATCATCTGGGACTGTTCTATTAAATTGCTGCCAGAATTTTACATCCATTTACCTCCACTTTTTAGAATTTATTTCTTACTAATGTTACTGGGACAATTTCTCCTTCATATAGTTTTTTTTTTTTGCAACAGCAATTAATGTTTTTATTACACACATGCACAACAAAAAAGAAGAACAGATCTAAATTTTATCATGAATGGCAGAAAAAGTAACTCTTTAACCCTGTATATTTTAAATTACTACTTATTAATTATCTTGTTATCTCCTCCACAATTACTTTGATATATATTTTAAAATTATACAAAAACTAAATTGCGTATTGTTTCCAGAAAATATGTAAATGGAAACTAGAATGACATCAAATGTTAATATACAAAATGCATATTGAAAGTGAGCTAAAGTTTTAAAACAGAATTTAAGGGAAATGTACCTCTTCCTACCCTTGGAATATGAGAGAAATAGCCCCGATGAACCAGCAAAAAGAGGACACTTGGCCAATTAAAGAGTGAGACCTTCAGCTACAGTTCTCTAGGACTCACAATAATAAGTTTCATGGGGATGTGTATTCACAATCCCTAAATATGTCCTGAAAAAATAAAAGCAAGAATTAGTTCTGTGTAGAACTAAAATGATGAAGCCCCAATAGACTGATGTAAAAACATGACTGTTATTTTCATGAAGTCACCTATTCGAGCATACACAGTATGTTAAATACCAACAAACTTGTGGTTATTTGAAACATATTATCTCGTGCAATAAGTCTCTTCTCAGAACTCCCAAATATTACATTTAGATAGTTATTTCTGTTTTTAAGTTGACTGATTTTGTTCCCTGTATATATTAGAGTGAGTGGCAAGAATGACTAGCAATAGATAAGCCAGAATTACTCTTGGGAGATTGATAAGATAAATATAAGATTATCTAGGAACCAGTCAAACCATAGCTCCTGCTTCAGTCTTTGGCTGTGGAAAGTAGTCCCTCATGGTTGATCTTAAGCCTTATGTACTGCCTTCTATGTTTAAGTTGCTTCTGGTAAACCACAGTTCTAAAAGACTATTTGAAACAGTAATACTTTCATTTAACATTAATCTTGTGTTATGAGAACCATTTGGTCATGTTTCAGGTAAGAAACTTTTACTGGAATGCAAAACGAAAACTAAATATGAAGCACTGTAGCTTTGTTTTTTTCCCTGAATTCTCAAATTTTGTTAGGAGAGCCCTAAAAATGTATTAGCAGTTAAATTCATAGCCTCAATTTGAAGTTAGACATAAATCTATGAAATGACTAATTTGAGAAGCCCTGACTAGGCAGTGGATTTACTAGATGAGATTAGATGATATCATGCACTCTCTGAGCAAGATATAAATCCAGTGACTCAGCAGCCTCATCAGTCACTACATCAAGGCCTCAGAGACTGATGATCTCACACATATCTAGAACAGACAGGGCAAGGAAGGACAGTTCCTTCTAATTCTGTCACCCCAAAGCAACGTATATTATCATTCACTGGTTATTTATTGATGTGAAATGTTAAAACTCTAGTCTAATTTACGTATTCCCTCCTAAAGTCAGATTGTTAAAAATCTGTATTCTAGGCTAATGTACTATCTTCTATAGACAGATTGCTAAAACTTGAGGTGTTTTGATTTGAATCACATTAAAATATCCCATAATGACTAGAACACCTAATGTAAACTGTTTCTGATAAAAAGTTAAGTTGAACATTGGGCAGCAAACAGTAAGTTCAAATATGGTTGATGTTGAATGTTATTTAAGCCTCTAGTAATGATGTGAATGAAAATTATTTAGAAACAAGGCAACTAAGCTACAGTTACTTTCAGCTTTTCTCCATCATTTTAAATTATTGTTTCCTCCTGTAAGAACTTGTAACCAGTAAGGCTTTTCTCCTGCTCACACAAATGACAAGTAGCAATGTTTCCAAATATGTTTGCTAACAATAACAAACAATAAGTACAAGTTTCTATAATCCCAAAGCCAACAGAGAGGAAAAATTGCTTTAGCAGCATATGGGAGAAATAGATTCTTTTCTGTCACAGAAGAAAAAAATAAATGATTGACAATTGATTCAATTTAGGAACATAGGCATGGAAATGTGTGATAACTCAGTAATTAAATTGAAGACAATAGCAGATTCCCAGGTGTAAGGTGGCACATAATGGTATCAACAGCTTGGTGAACTTATCCAGCTTGAGACATCATCCAAAACATGATGAAATAGGTTTAAAGAATAAATTACATTTTTCAAGGTGTATAAACAAAAGAAGAAACATAAGAGAATATTTATATTAAATAATTACTAATATTTTTCATTTTCATTTAAGTGATTAGTGACCTGTTCTCTCTAAGAACAATAAATAAAGCAATGTAATATCAAAATAATATTTTTATGGTTATCTAAGCATACAGAATATTTCCATGACTGGAAAATTAAATTGTTTAATTAGCCAAGATTACTCAATGGAGACTTCATAGTGGAGCAAAAGTAGCTTTAAATATGAATTTTGCAATGGATTATAAAAGTAAAGGAAAGGCAAGTTACTTAAATGTCTCTTAACTCCACTTACAGTTTTCTAATCTTAATTACTAAATAGTAATAAAAACAAATGTACAGTTATATTTTAGAAATAAGATATTATATATTAAAATCCTGTTACATACCAGTTTTTCATTAACTGTCAAATCTGAATTAAACTATTTCTATATGCATAAATAATGTAATGAAAAAATTATACAATGAGACAAGTTGTAGAAATAGTTTGTTTGTTAGGTTATCATAAGCTACAATCTTTCCATAATTCCATTAGTAGGTCTAATACTGGGTTCCCTTGCTCAGGGCTGGAAAGGAACCCCCATTTACTAGGCCTGAGTAAGCTCAGAAATTATTCTCATTACAGGCCCTCATCTCTAGGCACAAACAGTCCTTTTCCAGGCCACAATGAAGCAAGGATATCAAGAAACAACCTACTTGGTCTGGGCAATTCCTCCTGGAGTAGGAAGCATACAACCTAATGCCTGAGGTGAGAATTGCAAGGAAGGCAATCCTTTGCTAATTTTAGGATTATTTTCTGTCAGAAGACCTCTGGCCAATTGTGGAATATTTCCTGAAAACACCCTGCCCTCAGGCTGAGAAAAGTAATATTTAAAACCCTAGACTGAAGGGAACTTCCTATGTGAGATCACCCTCTGCTGCTCTAGCAGTGGTTCTCAACATTCCTAATGCCACACCCCTTTAATACAGTTCCTCAAGTTGTGGTGACCCTCAACCATAAAATTATTTTGTTTATACTTCATAACTGTAATTTTGCTACTGTTATGAATCGTAATGTAAATATCTGATATGCAGGATGTATTTGCAACTCACAGGTTGAGAACTGCTGTGTAAGGGGTTTTATTGCCCTTCTTTCCTATTCTATTTCTTTCTCTGTCAATAAACTCTATCCTGTCGCTTATCTGCATGGTCCATGAATTCATTCTTCAAATCTCCAAGATTAAAGATTCAATAGAGAAAAACTCTGGCAATAGATCTATGATTAAAAAAAAATAAAATAAAATAAACAAAAATCCAAAATTAAATTAGATATAGTTCTTATTTAGACATAATTCACACAAGTATTACCTATGGATTAGAAAACTTAACCAAATATAGTCCCCCCCCCCTTTTTGTTATTGGTCAGAGTAGGACCTTTTGATTCTTTGGAGCCATTCTAGCTGAAATTTTTCTTAATAGACTTTTTTAACTTTAAATCTTAGAAAAAATAGGATTAGTTCATATAAATTTAAATATGGATGTCTTTTATGCAGTTATTAGTTGATCTTGACCTATAAGTTTATTCTAATTGTGCTTCTCATTTGAAAGTGAATCTATGGCTCAGCGCCTGTGGCTCAAGCGGCTAAGGCTCCAGCCACATACACCTAAGGTGGCAGGTTCGAATCCCCAGCCTGGGCCCGCCAAACAACAATAATGGCTGCAACCAAAAAATGGCCAGG
>NW_003852431.1:15510735-15523146 GCF_000181295.1 Otolemur garnettii
AAAAAAAAAAAAAAAAAAAAGAAAGAAAGAAAGTGAATCTACCTTCATCATTAGAAATTTTATTTATTCTACCCAGGGAGTATTACCTCCTAAGCTTTCACAAATAATCTTAACCAGCAGATTGTCTTTTGAAGTATATAAACTCCAGTGAATTCTGAATGGATAACATCTTATGTACAACTATTTTTCACTGAAATATTTTTACTTACCACATACTCCTTTATCTTTGTATCTTTATGTGTAAAGAAAGAAATGGTCATAGTTTTCTTCATACTGCTAAGTAGATATATATCTTCTTTTGTTAATCATTAACACAATGCATAGTGCTATGGCACTATGAGTTAGCTTTATCACATTAATACATGGTGACTTTGTTTACTCTCTTTTCTTGTCAACTCCAAACTCATCAGTAAACCCTTTTAAATAAACACAGAAGGTTACCATTTTCACCACCCCCATTAAAGGCCGTCCCAAAGGTTGCCCATAAAGTTGCCATACACAATGGAAAATGAGAATTGAAGATAAATGTACCTTTATTTTCAAAATATTTATTACAATTTTTTATAAAATATTCTATTAAAACTTTGGTGTAATTTACTATCACCATGTCTTAAAATAACCTATTTCAATTTCTGTCTATTGTTACCAAAAGCTCAGCACTTGTTCCCAAGGCTGCATCCAAAACAAAGACAAGCACTTAAGAAGGAAAGAGAAATGTATCACTTTGCTGACAAAAGAGAGAAAATGGTAGACTATTCATACTAAATTTTCTTGCACACAGTCAGAAACACAAAACTCTTAAAAGGGAGAGCCTATTGTCATTCAACTACAGTTTTCTTACCACATGTGCCAAGGACAAAACCATGACCTATGTCCACCTAGGAGACCCTCCATCAACTATGCTCTGGGATTCCATCTGAATCTTGACAGTTCAGTTGAATGATTTTTTGTAGCACAAAGAGCAAAAGACATCCCCCTGCCCCTTCTAATCATGGCCTGAATTAAGGATACAAGTCTCAGTTTTCAGAAAGAGTGAGGAACTTTTAAACATATAAAACATTTTTGCCCATTTTTTCCAGGTTATTTCTTCTGTTACACTACCACTACTGAACTTCTATAGTCTATTTTCTACATAGTGGCCTAGGTCATCTTTTTAAAATGCAACCTTGATTACATCATTTTTCTTTCTAAAATACCTCATGACTCTTACAGGATTTTTTTTCCAGAATAAAAGACAAACTACCAATTGCTAAAGTGAAAGCCTCCAATTTTGGACACATATTTTGATTCCAATTTTTCTGGTTAACAAATTGAGGCAATGCATTTAGTTACGTCAGTTATCCTTCTTTTCCTTTCTTTGTTTTTTTATTAATATTAGGATTTTGTGACAAAACAATTAACATCTACCCTCTTGGCAAAATTTTAAGTATTCAGCACAATAACATTAACATTTCTTTTACTTTTAACAAATCTATAATAAATAATATCAAGCAATACTAATTAGACGTAACAAGAAAAAAAAAAGAACAAACAAAATTACTAGTTAATCCTCCAGAATTTACTTAACAGTATAAAAAAATAATATCAAGGCTAAGCACAGTAGACCATGCTCATAATCCTAGAACACTGGAAGAACAATACGATAGGATTGCTTGAGTCCAAGAATTCAAAACCAACCTGGACAATAACAAGATCTTGTCTCTTTAAAACAATAGCAACAACAAAATCTGGGAAGGATGGTAATAGGAGTTAAAAAGCTTTAAGCAGGGACTAAGAAACAGAACGACAAGGAGACAAAGGGGAGGGACTCCTTTAGGGCAACTTGTGTAGGCATTGGCCACTGGCTATTACTAGGCCTGCAATTCCAGGGGAGGGACTTCCCCTGGAGATTGGGCTGAAATAGTCCACCCAGTGCAGAAAAAGGTCCAATCAACAGAGGCCAATCAGTTAAGATTTAAAGAAACCAATCAATATAGCCAGCAAAATTTATAGGACCCAATCAGTGTTTGCCAGGAGGTTTGGATAGACAGATAGGCATAAAAGCCCAAACCCAGCCAATCTGCATTGACAATCCATTGGGGACCCCTTTTATTGTGTTGGAAGATTTCCTACCTTTTAATAAAGATCTATCACTTCTGCTTGCCTGTGGTCCATGAATTCATTCTTTGATTCTTAAGATCAAGAAACCAGCCATGAGGAGATAAAACTGGTATCAATGGCATGTGCCTGTAGTCTCAGTTAAGGAAAGCTGAGGCAGGAGGATTATTTGATCCAAGAAGTTGAAGTTGTGATGAACTGTGATTATCTCACTGTACTTCCACCTGGATGTCAGGAGACCCCATCTCTAAACAAATAAACAAACAAATATTATCAAATAAGTCATGCCATATTATCCTTCTCAAACCACTAATATTGTGAATATTTTAAAATTGTACCTTTAAATTTCAATTCACATTTGAAACACATTTTCCTTTTAATTAACATATGATAATATCTAGGTAATTTTTAAATGTTTTTTATAGGCCACTTTTCTACACTGTTATGTATATAGAATATTTTATGTTAAGTCTCACATATAGTACAAATAAAAATAGAATAATTTCATGTGTTTAATAACACAAGACACTCAGGATTGAGTGAAATAATAATTTTCAAGTCATGTTTGAAAACATAGGAGAGAGATCAAAATAAATGATACCTGCAAGAAAAAACTAAATATGAGTTTTAAATGTAATCATCACACACCTCCAAAAATCTAAACCCAAAGCTGGAGTTTATGTATAAACCTGCTGTGTTTTCAGCATTATGTGGAGACTCATCATGTCTACTTAGTAAGGTTTATGGTTCCAAAATAAATACTAATATTTTATGCGTAAATTAATTGATAAATATAAATATATCCTGGATTTCCTGCATAGCCAAAAAAAAAAATAGACCATTAAAGAAAATAATGTGTTCTAATTTCCATATTTGTAAAGTGCTATGAAATAGTATTTCCAAAGAGTTAAGGATTTGCCCACTTCTGGCTCCAATCATTTCTCTACTAAAGCCCATTTGTCCACTTTCTGTTGAAATACGTCATGTTAAATAATTCTCCTTTGAAAACAGGCTCTTTAAATATTCATGTTCTTCCACCATAACAAAGATTTTTTTGTTTCATTTTCATTTATTTTAATTACACTTTCAAGTAAAATGTCTATGACAGTAATTTGAATAATTTCTACTTTCATTTTTTCTTCCATATATATGGGGAAATACGAGATTTACAAAAGCAATGCAGTTGCTTATATAAAGTATATATTTTCCTAATTCTTTCAATGCTTTTAAGTTTTTTCAGAGATACAAATCCCTAAGGTTAAAATCCTATTTAAAGTTCACAGTTGAGTTTATTATGGTTCTGCATGTGTGTTGACTTAGATTTAATCAGAATGTGGAATAAAAAGAACACATAACCTTTTACATCTAAAAGAGATTATATAATATTTGTAATTAATAAGCATCACTCCATGGGTAAATGACATTCTGCATGACAATTTTACAGCATCATTAATATCAGGGGTAAATGTCAAAGTACTCAAATGTCAAGGAATTTTCTTAACCTTACAAATATTCTACTTATTTAATAAAATGGTATAGTGGATGTGAATTGATCATAGAGTAATCCTGGAATTTGGGAAACATTTTACAGGTACATGATAAAGGAGTTTAACCATCACCCCAATTTATATGGAGCATTACTAAATACTGTATTTTTAAGAAGCTCATGCTAGCTGAGCCTGTAATGTCAATTTAGGATCAATGGGGCTATTGTTATACTTAAATATTTGATTTGCTATTCAAAAATAAGACCTACTTAACTATTTGCTGAGTATAGATATTGCTTCCCAATAGGTTCATCTGTTTGCTGCCCAAGAGATGTCTGGTACCCAGAGACAGGAGGGTTTATAGCAGAGAAAGAGTTTAGTACATATAGGCCTAAGTAGGGAGACAGGACATATTTTTTAAATCCACCTCCCTGAGAATTAGGAAGACAGGGCTTTCAAAGGCAATTTTGTGAGATTAGGCAATCATAACCTGCTGGAGTTGGGAAGGAACCACCAGTTTTTGGCTGCCAGCTTGGGTCCACCAGCCAGTTCACCAAAGTTTAGGACTAAGTTCTGGACGGGGATGGTAGGGTCTTTCTGGTCACAGACCAGTTGAATCAGTTCCTTAGTCTGGGAGGGTCAGATAACCCACTTGAATATAAGACCTGGAAGATATCTTACAATTTACCCCTAAGTTTCAAAGTGATGATGTTATTGTTGGAGAAAATTAAGAACTTTTATGACCACCAGCTATGTGACTACAGAGTAGCAGACAGGGGGATAGCGATTAATTACTATCATTATTTTAGTGAGGCTCTTACTCCATCTTTAATTGTAAGAATGATTTTATTACCTAGGACTTCCAGCTGTCCACTCTGTTGTTCCCATTTGGACTAGGGAGATGGTGAGCAACAGGAATCAATGTAAACATAACTCACTTTCCCTTGGGAGTAAAACACTCTTATATCTTTGACCTTGGATTCTCACATTTTCTGTCAGCACTCACAAAATTGAGACAATTGAACTTGTTCACTTTAAGTAAGTATAATTTCAAAACTGTCACAGTTTTGACGTATTCCTATCAAACAGTAGCCTTAATCTGTAGAGAAAAGGAAATATACCGTGTTGCTTTTAGAATAGTGGTGAAAACACATTAAAGCAAAGGAAAGAAAATGGAATAAAATCTTTTAGCACCCATAAGAGTCAAGAAAATGTGCTAGGCCCAAAACTTCATATCAGGGAGAGACAAGAACACACTGCTGCTCCTCTGGATCGTAATGCCTGCCAAAGTCAGAGGGTTAGTCATAGTAACAGAGAACCACCTCCTCCCAACACCATAGGCGTGCGCATACACACACACACACACACACCAACCCCAACTTAATACACAAAATTCTAAGCAAACATGAATGCTGAAGAAGGAGATCATTGAGAAAAGCTCTGGAAAATGACACCTATGCAAAATATATTGTAAACCAGAACTTGAAACCATTGTTGCACTGAGGAATGCAATAGCAGCAATAAACCCAAAACTAAACCACAGTCTTACTGTCAATAGAGTAATGCCAAACCTCACACTAAAAATCTTCACATGGGAAAGACTTGCTTACTTCTGGGCATAAAATATTTTTTTCTCAGTTTCTTTTCTCTCCTACACAAGATGTCCAGGTGAAAGGAAAAAAAAAAGACAAAATATTTTAAAAATATATATTAAAAAGCAAGAAACCAGAGACAAAGCAGTTAGCATAACAAGACTCACACATAAAACACATTTTAGACCTATAGAGAATTTTAAATAACTACAATTAATATGTTAAGCTTTACAGAAATGCTAAAAAAAAAAAAAGTAAAAGAAATTAGAAAGCAAGAGTAAAGGTAAAGGATGTCTTTAATGGGATCTTTAGTATGCTTAACTAATTGTAAGGGGAAAAAGTAGTCAGATTAAAGATGGGTCAGTAGATACTTACCAAGATAAAACCAAATAAGATAAAGTATGAAACTGAAAACCTAAAACCTGTGAGACAATATCAGACAGCAAAACATGTACAATTGAAATTCCAGAAGGACAAGAGTGAGATTGAACAAGAAAAATATATTTGCAATATAATGGTCAAGATTTGTCATAATCAGTGACAGAGAATTATCTCTGATCAAAAAAGATCAGCTAACCCCTAGAAATATCATCAGCAACAAAATATAGGAATATATGTTATGTTCAAATTCCTTCAATCAAAAAGGAAAACTAACAAAAACTTTGAAGGCAGACAGAGAAAACATGCACATTACAAATAGACAAAAATAACGATGATCAGACTTCTAGAGCACACAAATAAAAAGACAGTTTCATGCTATTTTAAAGTGTTGAGAGGAAAAAAGAAAAACCGTCGACTCAGAATACCTAATCAAAGCATAATTCAAATACAAAAGAGAAAGTAAGACTGTTCTGAATAAATAAAATGAGAGAAGAATTATTGCTAGCAAGTATATAAGAAGATTTGCAGAAAGTTTTTCTTGGAGTAATAATATAACACCAGGAAATGATCTTGAATCAACATGAAGAAATGAAGAACACTAAAAATAGAATAAATAAAAATAATTATTTTTAGCTTAAGTCACTCTAAAAGATAAGTGTCTAAAGCAAAATCATTATCATTGTATTATTCATTCATAGCCTTTCTGAAAATATTGATAAAAATACCATGAGAACACTAGCACAACGAATGATAGGTTCACATTTAGAATTAAGTTTTCCAAATGCCTTCATGTTCACTTTTGTAATATTAAGGTAGACCCTTATTAAATAAAATATATTCTAAATTCTAGGCTAACTATTTGACACAGATTTAAAATGAGTATAAATAAGGAAGTCCATAGTGGACCCAAAATTTAAGGCTTAAAAAACTTTGCATTTTAGCCTATGTCAAAGCATAAAAAGAAAAGAAAATATATAAAGAGCAGATAAAATAAATAAAAACAGGTAGCAAGTTGAATTTAATCCAACCATATCAGTCCATACTTTAAATCAGTGAGTTATAAATACTCCAATTAAAAGAAAATGTTGTTGAATTTGATGAAAAAGTAAAGAAGTGTGACCTAAATGTATGTTGTCTAAAAGAAAGCTGATTTAAATGTAAAAATAGGTCAAATATAAAAGGATGGATAGAGATGTACTATACCAACTGTAACCAAAAGAAAGCTAGATCAACTATATTAGTATCAGAAAATGTCAACTTTAGAATAAGAAAAATTATTGAGGATGAAAAAAGTATTACATAATTACATAAAAGTTCTAGCAATACTGGACAAGTATTTACCTAACAATACAAAAATACATGCCGCAAACACTGTTATAACTGAAAAGTGAAATAGAACAATACACAGTCTTGAGAATTTAACACTCTCCTCTCAGTCCTTGATTGAATAATAAGAAAACTTTGTATCCATAGCAGTTGTAAACATCATTAAACAACATAACCTAATCAGTACATAAAGAGAAATTCAAACATTATTTCAAAATTGAACATTCTTTTTGTAAGGACATAGAAACATACACTAAGATTGACCTTATTTTTTTTTAAAAAAAAAACAAAACCTCTTTTTTGTTAAAGAATAAAAATCTTGGTAGGGATGTTCTTTGAAAATAATAAAATGAAATGAGAATTCATATCAATGAAGGATATCTGAAAATCCTTAACTATTTGGAAATTTAACATTCTTCTAAGTAAGCTATGAGTCAAAGAGAAAGTGTCAATGAAATTGAAAATTTACTAAGAAAAAAGATACAGTAGGTTTCCTTGAAAGATTTTTGTTATAAGATTGACAACAACAACAAAAAGATGATGCCCTGCTGAGAGCCCAGTCTGTATGGAGTTTTCACATTCTGCTCACATTTGCACAGATTTTCTCTGTTTACTGCAGTGCACATTCCAAAGATGTACATGTGAGGTGAACTAGGGTGCCTGGTGTGTGTACATTGTCCCAGTGTGAATGACTGTTGGTGTGTGTGAGTGCACCTGGGGAAGGAATGGCATCCTGGCCCTGGATGGGTCCCGCCTTGTGCCCTGAGCTCCCAGCCCCCTGCAACACTGAACTAAAATAACTAAGTAAATCATCATCTTATTTGTTGTTATTAATCTGTCTTACATGTATGTATAACTCACTTATATTTCAATGTTTACACTTGATCTTAGCCAAAAGGCTGAGAAGCGATATTTCAATTTATTGTTAGAATTATTTTGGTCTTTGCTGTGTTTAGAAGTTTAGTAATGGGGCTTGGTGCCTGTGGCTCAAGTGGCTAAGGCACCAGCCACATACACCTAAGGTAGCAGGTTTGAAACCAGCCCTGGCCTGCCAAACAATGACGGCTGCAACCAAAAAATAGCCAGGCATTATGGCCGGTGTCTGTGGTCCCAGCTACTCGGGAGGCTGAGGCAAGAGACTCACTTGAGCCCAGGAGTTGGAGGTTGCTTTGAGTTGTGATGTCACGGCACTCTACCCAGGGGAACAGCTTGAAGCTCTGTCTCAAAAAAAAAGAAGCTTAGTAATGTCTTTGTGACCAAAAAACATGTTATAGAAACTTAATGATTGTTCATATATTTATATCAATGAGCCTATGGTAAAACTGGTTTCCTTATACATTTTTTTGCTGACAGTCACAGTTTCTTGGAACCTATCAAAATAGGTAGGATGTAGAATATAAATGTCTTAACATAATAACTAAGTAAAAGCCATGAAGGCTACATTAACCAGTTTAATGAAAATATTTCAAATTGTATATAAAAACAACACATTGTACCCTACGATTGCACTAATGTACACAGCTATGATTTAATTAAAAAAGAGAGAAATTAAGATTTAGGGAAAAAAAATAGGTAGGATGTAGCCAAATCACTGCTTAGATATAAATGTATAGAATAAATGCTAATATTAGACAAAATAAATGTCTCAAGTTAGTAATAGAAAGTTTCATCCTAATAATCTAGAAAAAGAGAAAATTAAACCAAAAAAAGCTGATTTAATATTTGAAAATTAGGTATTAGAATTCATCATATTAACAGACTAAAGAAGAAAAATAGCACAAGGGATATTAAAAGTAATTTAACGAAACAGAACATTCACGATAAAAACTTGACAAATTTGGAATAGAAAAAAATCCACAGCTAATACCATACTTAATGTTAAAAATGGGAAGGCTTTTTTCAATAAGATTTGAAGCCCAGTAATAAAGTCCTCTGTACAACACTTACTCAATACCGTGCTGGAATTCCTAGTGACTGCAGTAAGTCAAGATGAACAGCATAATGATCTGACATGCAAAAACAAACAAAAAACCAACAACCTGTCTTGCAGACAGCACGAATATCAGAATATTCCAGTGTTTAAGGTTAACAGAATCAATGCCCAGAGATTTCCCTAAATAAAGCTATCATTTAATATGTTTACTAAAAGAAAAGGTAGTATGTTTAGTTATTTTTGTTATTTATCTCACAGTCTAAACCATGAAAGTTGCCTCATGCAGAATCAAAAGAATCTACTCAGCATAAAAGAATCTCAAAACACATCTTTAAGAAAAACTTTTTGATTAAAATTTCATGTCTATTAGAAACTATTAGAAATCAGATTTGGTTGTTATCCGTACAATGCAAGTTCTGCAGAATTGCATGGGAATTCCTGCTTGGAAAAGGGAGTGATCTCTGATTGAAGTTTTTTTAAGTACTAATTAATTTTTTTTAAATTTCTTTGTATGAAGACTCTACTGAATGTGAAGAGTTGAACAATTACTGCTTTCTAAGGACCATCATAGTAGTAATGACCCGCCTCTCTGTGAAAACCCAGATAACTAGGAATCTGCTTTGTGTGCTGGTAAAATAAATGGTATACATGCACTGCTAAATCTCAATTGTTTGGGGCAAAGGGTGTAGTAAAACAAAAAGATTCTTGAGCGTACCATTAACAAAGTACAATTTCACTGTTTCAGGAACTTTAATTATTCCCATGTTCCTCCACAAACCCAGCTACAGTCTCAGCAATACTTTGAATCTATGTGCTCAAAGTCCAGGCAGGCTCTCACGAATGGAATATTTTCATTCATTAGGAACTTCCCTGACAACTTTGTGTTTTGAACTTTTTGGCAAAGCTTTGACTTAAGATATAATGAGCAAAATGGCTGTAAGATGTCAGCCATTGAAAGGTGTTATGTAAGGGATGACTTTTCCTACACAGCCACCATGAAAGCATATTAGCTAGAGGACTTTAAAAATAGATCCGCTTCACCTTTAGTCTCTTTAGATTTGATCTTAATGCAATCAGAAGAAGCTGGTATTCCCTACATAAAGCAACTTGCAAGATATTACCAAGTATTTAGAATAAAAATAATAAGTAAAAATAAACCATTAGGCAACTGATGAATTAGTTTTTACTTATAGAGAAGCTCCCCAAACCATGACTATATAAATTTTAAGTTAGTTATTGTCTTTTTGGTCAGCCTATTTCTGTTCATGCTCAGTTGATCAGAGTTAGATAAAAGGAGACCATAGGAAGGTACTTTTTTAGTCTCTCATGTGGGTTTTTTTGTATCTAGTACACACGAATGATTTTGATAGCTATCATTTATTATTTTAATTAGTATGCAATTAGAAAACCATCAAGTAATAAAGGAAAGAAAAAGAGCATTACATTTTAACAAGGAATGAGCATGTGTAAGCTAAGTTTTACAGGGCTTTTTAAAAGATGATTTTCAAAAGTAAGAGTTGCACTCACTTATTTAGGAAAACAGAGTCAGAAGTCTTCACATATTTACAGTTTCACATGCATACTCCTAAGAACACATTTAATGAACCTCTGGTGTATTTCACCAAAAGTGCAGTCAGGCCTCACCTCCTATGCTTGTCATCCTCTAATCATGCTCCTGGCTGCCTCTCAGCATTCATTCGTCATCTTTTTTACCTTGCTAGTGCTCAACTTAAAAGTCATTTTCTCAGAAGACATTTCTGAGTTTCTAATTTAAATTACATAACTCCCTTCCTTCAGCTATTTCTTCTCATCATGATTGGTCATTATTTATTCATCTATTATTAAGCACCTGTCTCTTTCTCTAGACTGTGAGTTCTGTCAGGATAACGGTACTGTGAGCCTCTGTAACTATTTTATGTGTATGACCTAGCAGAGTGTGCGGCACACAGAAGATGCTATTCTCCACATCTACTCCTTCCTCATTAATATACCTCATTTTAGGAGAGAGGATTGGGGTAAACAATGTGCTTCTTTCTTTCTCATTTCCTACCACCCAAATCCTTGGTAAATCTTACTAGCTCTACTTTAAAATATGCACCATAAAGTTTTACATCTGAGTACTTTTTATTCCCTTTGCCACTAAGGTGGTCATCCAATCCTTCATCATCTACTGCCTTGGGTATGGCAATAACCCTAATGTCTATCTGCTTTCTTTCCCAACCTCTGGAGAATTTCTCCAGGAACTAGACAGATCTTCCTCATGTAAATATGACCGTGTTTCTTCTTTACTCAAATCTTTCCAATGTCCTTCCATCACACCTGGAAATGATATGGTTTTTCTTCAAAAGATAATAAAGCTCTCACTGATCTATTTTCTAACCTGGTTTGTATCTTCCATTCTTGCTTTTGCTCTTTCACTCCAAATGTGCTCCTTCAACTGACTCATGCCGTGTCAGGGCCAATGCAGTTATTGTTCCAAGTACTATGCACCATACTCGTGATAATCCATTGCTTTGTGAAATGTAATGTCATTGGAGGGTCTTGCATGGCCATCCTTTCCCAGATAGTTTTTTCATAATCATTCACTGGTATTTCTTTTTTAATTTTGGAGAACTTCATACTCTCTACCATTTGGGCATCTATTATATTATTGTTGTCATTCTTTAATGAAATAAAAGTTTCTAAGGGATTTTTAAAATATATTTTTGATGTATGAATGAATAAATGACTGAAATCATGAATACATGAATGATAAGCTAAAACAAAGTTGTGCAAGCAGACTTTCTCTTTGGCAGACAATATGTTACGATCAAGTAATAGCAAACTATGATGCTTTAATACTGCTCCTATATATTAAATATGTATTAGGCATCAGGTTGATTTGTTATGTACATAATATTTATTTGTTATATTAGTCCATTTATTATGATTTCAGCTATTGGAGTCATAAAAAAAATACTCTGAATGTGTTTGTGTTTGTTTTGAGACAGCATTGCTCTCTGTCTCCTTGAATAGACTGACATGTCATCATACCTCACAGCAGCCTCCAACTCTTGGGAGTAAGTGATCCTCTTGCCTCAGCCCTCCAAAGCAGCTGGGACTACAGGTGCCTAGCATACACCTGCGTAGTTTTTCTACCTTTAGTAGAGATAGGTTTGTTGGGTGGGTATCTTGCTCTTGCTCAGGCTCGTCTTGAACTCCTGTGCTCGAGTAATCCACCTGCCTCAGCTTCCCAAAGTGCTGGGATCACAGGTGTGAGCCACTGCACCTGGTTAAGACTCTGAAATTTTATAGGGGTCTCATATTCTGTCCAGTATTTTTTTGGTTAGTATTCAAGATTTTCTATAATTTGGATATAATCTGCTTTTTAAAAGTCTTATTAATGTTATTTACTATAAACAACTTTCATATCTCTTTTGTATTACACTGTGTATTAAAAATTATGCTAACACCAAGAAAATACAACAAGGTTTCTAATACATTCCCCAGTAAAAGAAACTGGAGCTCTTTGGAGAAATGGCTTATATTAAGACTAACACAGAAAATATATAAGATGATTCTAGACTATCTTCTTTTTTTTTTTTTTTTTTTTTTT
>NW_003852431.1:15523489-15527554 GCF_000181295.1 Otolemur garnettii
CCAAACAACAGTGACAACTATAACCAAAAAATAGCTGGGCATGGTGGCAGGCACCTATAGTCCCAGCTACTTGGGAGGCTGAAGCAAGAGAATCACTTAAGCCCAAGAGATGGTGATTGCTGTGAGCTGTGATGCCACAGCACTTTACCAAGGTGACATAGTGAGACTTTGTCTCAAAAAAAATAAAAAAGAAAAAAGAAATAAAATAATAATAAAAGGAACAGAGTAGCTTAACCAAACACTCCCAATTCCCAAAACTGGAACAATGTGAACAACTAAACAGAACAATTTGAATTCAATTATAATTCAAAAAATAAAATAAACAGGTATGAGTCTACATAAAGATGGAATAAATGAGGGAGAAGAGATAAACCTCCTTTGCATAAAAATTCAAATTCAAATAATTTATGTATCTTCTCTGTATCAAGAAGACACAGCATAATTCCACACTCTCTAAGTGTGGGCTGTAGTAAGGAGTTTTTGCCTAAAAGTACAGTTGAAAAACGAGGAAAAAAGTACCTTTCCAGGGGCAAAACCTAGCAAACGGTACTTCAGTCAGGTGACCTGCGTTGCTAGCCCAGACCATGATGAATGTGACGTCATTAGAATGACACTTTACTTCCATGATCGTCTTCCCCCAAACATATAACCACTGTCCGAACAGGAGAAAAACATAAGAACAAAAACTGACAAATTTTCTAAAAAACATAGCTGGACTGTACTCCTCAAATTGTTAAGATATCAAAAGAGGCAAGTCGGAGAAAGAAGGCTCAGAAGACATGAGGACTAAGGACGAGTGTGTGGACAAGACCTGGGAATAGACAAAGCACATTACATAGAAAAGACCAAACATGCCCAAATGAAGTACAAACTTCAGTTAGTTAGAGTGCATCAGTATTTATTCATTAATCGTGACACAGGGACCATGCTAATGTAAAATATTGATAACAGGGACAATTGGTGTTGGTAAATGACAATTATGCTATGTTACTTTTCCATAAATAAAAAAATATATATATATTAAAAAAAAAAAAAAAACTCTTATACTGGTCCCCACAGCTGCTACATGATTAATTGTTAGACAAAATTCAGGGCTGGACCAGAATTTAGCGCTCATCAGTTATCTATAAAGAGTCGTTTACTTACTATAAACAAGCTCATATTTACTATAAACTGAGGCCAGAAGAACTTCCGCAGCGCCTGGACATTGTCAGCGTGTCTTTCACTTTGCGTTTCTGTTCAGGTGCACAGTTCGTTTTGACTTGCATTTGTCTATGTCAATTCCAAGGATGTTCCCTCATAAAAAACTACTAGGTAACAATCTCATTGAAGTGTTATGACACTTGAAAGGTTAGAAAATTGATTTCTTAATAGTTTAGACTTGGGAAAGTGTGTCTACAGTATATTGTCCCAGTGGTATGGTATTCCATGCTATTTCTGAATCAAATAATATCCCTTCTTCCACTCTATTCTTACATGGTAATTTTGCAAGAACTGTTCATGTCTCTCATCATTATATTGAAAGTGAAGAAGTTGGTTTGGGGGAACTGGATTATTTCCTCAAACTATGCATATAAAAAAAAACTCTTCTTGTTTATAAAGTCCAACAATTTTTACGGCTGAACTCTCATTTGTGTCTCTGGCAGGAACCATGAAAAAATCAGTGTTGTCCTTCATGGCTTTGCCTCAGATGTCTGTTTGACTTTGACAAGAGAGACCTGACCACAATGTAGCATTTGACTAAGGAAACAACTTGTTCATTTTTCTTCCTTCTTTAGGGAATTTTTTTGTTTTCATGTCTTGGCAGGAAAGGAGAATGCTGACAAGATGATATCGAATCAGACTCAAGCCAGCCAGTTTGGGTCATTAGCTCATGTGCCAAGCAATAGCTTCACATTTGGCCTGCAAATGCAGTCATTTTTTTAAACTCTAGTGCCAAATCTCTTTAATAATTTATCCTCTTTTCATCATCATCATTACTTTAATGCTGCAGAGATGTGACTGTAATAACGCTTCAATTCCAAGTTACGCTTTAAATTTTTTTGATGTAAATAGGAAAATTAAGCAGAATAAATATAATTAATTTCAAGAGATAGTAATGTTGCAATGTTTTCTAATGTTTTCTGAAGTAACATGTTTTAATAAAATTTCCATCATGTAGGGACTATGTTTTTTATGTGGGATTTTAAATATTTGCTATATATTTATAAAATTATTGAAGAAAACAACAAACACATTTTGTGTGATAATGTAAGACTTATCTGAACACTTCTCTCCTAATTAACATATGCATTTATTTTCAACAGGAGACTGACCTCTGTGAAATTACATGCCTATTAGTTTTTAGGATCAAGAAGTCTATTTTTCATTCCTATATCAAGAACTTCTTCAAGTACAAAGAGTTACAATTGACACAATAATTTATAAAATTTGGCAAACCATATAGTCACGGTTGGCAGTGTACCAAATTACATCACAACTTCCATGCTAGTATGTTAATGTTTTTTGTGCTTATAGTGATCTCTTTTAATTTATCATAATGACATGAACAAATCTGTTACCATATCACGGTTCTCCACTATCTAATGGAGAGTAGAGTCCTGACTTTGTTCCATGTGTCTGTTATACCATAGACAGTGATTCGTTCTCCTTAACCAGTTCATTGGTTTTGCAATGTTACATATGATGTTTTATTATGCAGGAACATATAGATTACAGGATTAATTTTAATTTTCCACATCCATTTTATTTTAGTTGTTATTGGCTAGCCCCCTTGTTTATAACTGATTTGTACAGAAGTTCGAAGGTATTTAATGTAACTAATGAATTCTTCACTGATTAAATACTATTCAATGACTTTCCTTATATTATTAGAAACTCTATTAATTAGTTAGTGGTTATAACAGAAGGTTTGGTACACTTATACTTATTTGAACATTTATTTGTATACATAAGCTATGTATGTATAGAGAAGACTTAGTTTATGACACTTAGTTTATGACAAAAGTTTATGACACTTTTTTTCAAAAAGATTAAATTAGCTACTTATCCTACTAGTCATTGTCACCACAGTCCCCTATGCTTCTATAGTGGTTTATAGTCCATAAATTTCAATGGCGTTTTAGTCATTTAGTCTTTACAATGTTGCATAATTTATTTACAGATTAATATAGGGGTACATATGATTAGGTCACATAGTTTGCTTTTGTAAGGCTAAAGTCTGAGTTGTAGTTGTGTCCCTTCAGCAATGAAGTATGCATTAATATCTGTGCAGTGTACCCATTAGGTGGGGATTTATCCAATCTCCTCCCGTCTTATTTGAATTGACTGAATTTTCTCTCATATAAGCATTTTGTTGTTCCAAGTTAGTACTGAGCACATGTGATGCTTGTTTTTCCATTTTTGTAATACTTCACTCAGAAGTTTCTTCAAATCCATCCAGGTTGTTACAAAAGATATGAAATCTCCATCCTTTTTGATGTCTGAATCGTTCCTTATGCTATACATATACTGCAATTTAGTAATCCATCCATGCAGAAGAAAAGAAATAACCAAAATCAGATGAGAACAAAATGAAATCAAGAACAAAAGAAACGTACAGAAGCTTAACAAAGTAAAAAGTTGGTTCTTTGAATATAGATAAACAAAATTGGTAAACCCATGGCCAGTTCAATCAGAAGCAGAAACATAACACCTCTAATAAGCTCAATCAGAAACAAAACATGGGAAATAAGAAAAGATAGCACAGAAATAGAAAATGTCATTATTGAATATTGCAAAAATTTCTGTACCTAGAAATTTGAAAATGCGGAGGAAATGGACAAATTCTTTGAGTCACACTACCTCCCTAAACTCAACCGGGAAGAACTAGAACTCTTGAACAGACCAATATCTAATAACAATAAAAAAGCTTCCAACAAATAAAGTCCTGGACCAGGTGCTTTCAAACCAGAATTCTACCAAAACTTCAAAAAAGAGCTTGAACCTATATTGTAAAATCTACTACAAAACATTGAGAAGGAAGAAATCCTCCCTCACAAAGTTTTCTTTTTTTTTTTTTTTTTG
>NW_003852431.1:15527601-15528736 GCF_000181295.1 Otolemur garnettii
GCAGGTGCTGCCCCACAAAGTTTTTATATCCCTGAGGGAAAGCAGGTACTTGGCCCTTCAACTGCTTTAATCTTAGTCTTCTCATTAAATGTCTCACCACATTGCCTTCTTTCAGAACATCTTTGAAATAAGCAATATATATCATGTTCATAACTGGTATAAATTGAGAGGTACCGCCAACCAAAAAAAGCTTAATTCAGAAAAAGCCTTATATATTTGTTCCTTACAATGTGTGTCCCCAGGACCATTATGACTGCCCACTTTCACTCAACTCTCTAACTTGAAGCAGCTGAAATGACATACATATCAGGAAATATTTTCATCTCTTATTTATAACACATGAAACACATATATAGCTTACCCAGCATATTTCAATTGAAGACCAACCTTGTGTTAGAGTGATGTGATGGCTTCAGGTTATTACTAAAATAATTGAATAAATTACTATAATAAATTACTAAAATAATTACTAAATAATAATAACAACAAGTGAAGTTTTAGCAAGAAAAAAGAAGTTTATTAACAATTTCCCTACCAAGTCAGGCCCTGTCCTAGTGATTGCAGGCTCCATGAAAAGCAAAGTTTGGGTTTTGTACACAATTTTGAGGAATATCATCTCCTTCTTAAAAGTCTCCCAGTGTCTTAATTGCCTGTGTTCTCAAAACAACTCACCAGCAAAAACTTAATCAGCCTCACTCCCATAATAGCCTAGGTCATATGGCCTGACATAATCCAAAATAGCCTCACCATATCTGCCATCTTCCTTGTTCATATCCTGTTACCTAATGCTAGCTACACGTCACAATACATGTAGTATTTTCAAAAACATACAGATGACAAGATCCAGACCTATGGAGTTAAAATTTTGAGGACAAATTAGGCAGCTGAATAGACAGATAAACAGTATTGAAGCAATCATTGAATAAAGTTAAACAAGTAAGAAATATTTTATGCAAGGTTATTGCAAATGGGGAGAGAGAATGAACTCAGCTCCATTGCAACAAACAATAAGAGAATTTTTAATAGCTGGAGTGGGGAGAATTATAAGCCACATGCATTTGCTAATTGGCCTTACCCAAAGGAGAAGTAAACTTTCCCATATATTCATGGCAGAAAGTGATTTTACAACTCTGGA
>NW_003852431.1:15529649-15543933 GCF_000181295.1 Otolemur garnettii
ACACTGAGAACCAGGGAGCATCCTCCTCCAGAGAGACCAACAAGAGGGTCCAGTAAGGAATTTATAATTACAAGTTTTCAAACATGCTCTAAGAAAGGTCAGGGGCCTGTAGTCAGGAAGAAGCCTTACTGAAGCTTAGTCATTCTGACGAATAGACAGGCCAACAGATAAAAGTTCTCAGGTGAGATCATTCCGACGTGTGACCAGAGTTGAGGACTGGTACTCTAGAGCAACTTCATCAGAGCGTTTTCTAAATAGATTTAATTTCTTCAAGGGAGAGAATGATGGACAGCCTGAGATGGGAGAAGGGACATCAAGAAAAGGAAGGCTAGTTAAACCAAAGGTAAACTTGCCCTTTTCTTGAAGGTGAGGGTGACTTCAGGAGAACTGGAAATGCTACTTTGATGGCCTCTAATATCTCCTAATTCAGCTTCCTGGGATGCTTATTCCACATCATTTTTTTTTTTCTACTCCTCTTTCTTTACCCCAACAGTAAAGATCCAAATATCCCTTTAGGGAGATAGCAATACCAGGTTCTAATAGTCATTTCTTTCCTGCGTTAAGTGATCTGATCAGATAATTTCAGAGATGTAGATTTGATATGGTAAAAGAATAATTTACTAGGTGGGTAAGACAGAGCACATAGGCTCTATCACTTGTAGGAGGATGGTTTTGTATGAATTAATCTTTCAGTTTAAAGTGGGACTATTATAGTTCTTTCCCTTACAGGAGTGTGATGATTAAATCTATCAGGTACATAAAGATTTGAGTAAGGTGATTGGCCATAATCAGAGCTAACTAGAAGCTGGGAGCTGTACTTACAGCCATTACATAACTTGGAGTACTAAGGCTTGGATTCAGCATCCCTGGTGCAAACCATGGCATAGTTTTACTACCTCACAGTTTTTGCCTAAGTCTGTTCTAACCTGTGAGGAAGACCAGACTTTCTACCTTTCAGTTTATGTGTGATTAATTAAAATGTATATACATAGTATTTTAAAACATTCATGTTGTAGTGTTTTATTAAAGTGTGAAGGTATCATATTGAGGACTATCATCTCCTTCTTGGAAGTCTCCCCAGTTCTTACTTACCTCTGTTCTCAAAACAATGTACCTGCAAGACTCTGACAACAACCCACCTAGAAGGTCTTAATCAGCCTCATTCCCATAATAGCCTAGGTCAGGCTGACTTAAAACAATCCAAAATAGCCAAAATATATCTGTCGGCTTCCTTGCTCACATCTTGCTAACTACCTAACACTTGGTTACTCCTTTCATTTGAGTGCCTCTGACAAAACTGAATAATATTTGTGAATGGCTCAGGAAACATTTTATATGTAAGGATTCAAGATGAATAATAAATAGAAAATCTTATTTTGTATGAAGTGGCTTTTTAATTGGAGGAACAAAACAAACTCTCAATCACAAGTCAGTGTAGATACAACTTTGCAATATTTTTTCTTTTCTTTATTTCAGATTAATGGGAAGATACAACCAATTAGATTACAATGTTTGTATGTGTTATGGAGAGTCCCGATTGTAGTTATGTCCTACACACAAGAGGCCTGCCACACAGCCTTATGCCCATTAAGTGGGAGCACACGGGTCCCCTCCCCTCCTCCCTTCTCCCCTCTCCTTGCTTCCCCCTCCACCCCAACTGGAATTGAATTAAGTTTTCCTCATATGTGGGTGTTTATTAGTTTGTCTACTTGCTCATTCAGGATTGAGTACACTGGAAACTTGTAGTTTTTTAAGGAGAAAGTGTTTCATCCATCTAACTCCAAGTCTGATTTACTGCATCCACCATGTTCTATCTTCTTTTGAAAATAATATTCTAATGGTGGTTACACATTTAATTCACACCTTATTTTGAAGTTGTAGAAAAGACACACATACCCCACACATGAAATATTTACTCTCCATTCTTGAAAAAATAAAAGCAATAAGCAAAATACTAATAATTATAACACAAAGAGCAGCTAAAAAATAAATGGACAAAATATATGAAACAACAATTTTTGGTTATTGGACATTAAACCACACAGGGGAGTAGTAACTCAGACAGAAGAAACAAATAAAACCGGTCCCATAAGCATACCATTTTACTGCTTGAAGGAAGATTACAGATCTAAGTCGTAAGGGAAGCTGGAACCCAGTAAACTCCCTGAGATGAGGAAATAGTACAGGGAGCATAGTAATGCCAAATTGGCCAGAATTCACAAGACCAAACACTAGGGAGGAGAGAGCTGAGCTGGTACCTGTGAAGATTTTCCCTGGAGTCTTCAGCAGAGTTCGAGTATCACATGTGTGTGATGAAGATACCAGGTGCTGAAGAAAGATACACCTAACAGAGCAAAGGGAATTTCCTCTGAGCCCACAGAGGACTGGAGAGTCTCTGTTACCAGAAGCTAGAGAGGAAAGCCTCAGATTTCATGGATCATTAAGATGCTCATCAGGGGATATAACAGTCCTAAAGATTCATGCAACTATTACCGAGCTATAAAGCAGACAGAGAAAACCAGATCGAACTGAGAGCAGAAACATAACAATCTGCAGCAGTAGTCAGATTTCAGCACTCTGGTCAGTGCTTAGTAAAACAAGTAGACAGCAAGTTAGCAAGGATATAGAAAACTCCAACGACATTATAAACCGGGCTAAACTAGTATTTTCTTAAAGAATTTTATGTCTGTATTCATGAGGGATATTCATGTGTAGTTTTTTCTACTGTTTTTGTCTCATTTTTATGTTAAGATAATACTGCCCTCATAAAATGAATTTGGAAATGTTTCCTCTTTTTCTATTTCTAGAAGAAATTATGTAGACTTGGTGTTCATTCTTGTTTAAATTGGGTAGAATTTTCCAGTGAAACCATCTGGGCCTGGAGATTTATTTTTTGGAGATTTTAAGTTTTAAATCCAATCTCCTTTTTTTCGGGGGGGGGGATATTATATGGCTATTCAAATTACCCATTTCATATTGAGTAAACTGTGATGGTTTATGATTCTCCAAGAGTTGGATACTTCTAAGTTGTCAAATGTACGTGTGAGTGTTCTTTGTAGCATTCCTTAATTATCCTTTTGATGTCTGCAGCGTCTGTACCAATATCCCCTGTTTCATTTTCCAATATTGATAATTTATGTCTTTTCTCTTTTTCTGTCCATTATACTAGAGGCCAGTTTTAATCACATAAGACCAGATCTTTGTTCACAGATTTTCTCTGACTATTGACCTTACATTTAAATAACTTTGTGTGTGTGTGTGTGCAGTTTTTGGCAGGGGCTGGGTTTGAACTCGCCACCTCCGGCATATGGGGCCAGCGCCCTACTCCTTTGAGCCACAAGTGCTGCCACATTTAAATGATTTTTACTCTTGTTTGTTCCTTGTGGTTTTTTTTCAATTTATTTTGGACTTTTTTCCAATAGGTTCTTCAAGTCAGGGCCCAGATTATTAATTTAAATTATTGTCTATTTTTCTAATGTATCCCTTTAATCCTATAGATTCACTTTACAGAGTGTTTTAGCTCAGTTCCATACATTTTGAAATATTGTATGTTCATTTTCATTCAGTTCCATATTTTTATTTATTTTACCTTAGATGTTCTCTTTAAACCATAGTTGGTTTAGAAATGATTGGTTTCATTTCTAAGCATTTGAAAATATTCTTCTTGTTTTATATTTTGTTTTTTTACTATTGGTTTTCAGTTTGATTCCATTGTGACCAGAGAACATATTGTGTATGATTTCACATCTTTTATATTTGGGATTTTACTCCATTCTGTAATATACTCCACGGGGACTTGTAAAGAATGTTTATTCTGCTGTTTTGGAGTGGAGTGGTATATACATATTTATTATATTTTAGTGTTGCCAAGTTACTGTAGTTATTCCATTGTTAGAGTAGGTTACCTTCCTTCCTGTGTTCCTTTACTGTCTCTTATTCATAATAAAATAGTTTTAAATACTTAATATTTAAAACCATAGCAATGTTAGAACTTTTCCTTTACCTTTAATATATGTTTAGAAAAACCGAGAGAAACAGGGAATCCTAATTTATATACCTGTATTTTACATACTGTGTTTTTTATTTGGCTGGATATCTAGCTCATTTTTGTATGATAAGAAATTTTCTATTGAAATCTAGACATCGTGGGCATTTTGTCATGAGACCTTACTTAATTTTCTATTTTAACATTCTTCTATGGATATTATTGCGGTATGAGAAAGGAGAGGGGGAATTAACATACTGGTGGAGAGAGTAGTTTAGGTTCCACACTTGATTTCTATTGTCACCCAGGGAGGGAGGACTCCTCCTTCCTATATAAAGGAAATGGGAGTTCTGGGCTCCATATGGACTCTGTGAAGGAGGTGGCTGTGATAATGCTGAGTGATGACAAGACTCTTAACTCTCTACTACTATTTCTTTGATACAATCTAAATTAACAGAGGGAAAATATGCCTTATTACTGCCAAAAGGGGTGGTATGCAGACGTGCCATGTGGTTGCCTCTGACATCACACATATAGTTCTCATTGCTTGTCAGAAGAAGTGAAATGCCTAGCTCCTTACTTGGCCCTACCCAATCCCACACTTGTAGGAATTTGGGGAGTTTTATGATAATAGCCTCATGAATATGAAAGTCTATGCTCTCCACTTCCCCTTTGCTGCTATAGATGGGTAGGGAGCCATAATTTCTCTTTGTGGTGTTTAGTTGAATTAGAGAAGGTACTATTTCAAAATATGTATCTCTGGTCAGACATAGTGACTCATGCCTTTAATCCTAGCAGTCTATGAGGCTGAGGCAGATCTCAGGAGTTCAAGACCAGCCTGATCAGGAGTGAGACCCCTGTCTCTACTAGAAAAAATACTACTAATAAAAAAAACCTAGCCAGGCATCATGGCAGGTGCCTATAATCCCAGCTACTTGGGAGGCTGAGGCAAGAGGATCTCTTGAGCCCAGAAGTTTGAGGATGCTGTAAGCTGCAATGTTACCATGGCACTCTACCCACAGTGACAGAGTGAGAATTTATCTCAAAAAAAAAAAAATATATATATATATATATATATATATGCTGTCTTTTTCATGATCCTTCAGGCTAGAGAGAGCAGCTTTTGCTGGGAAGTTTTGTCTGCTCTTATAGGTGTTTTTAGGTTGTCACCTTCTTTAGCTGCTAGTTTAAGATTTCTGAGACAAAAGCAAACAAATTAAAAACAATTTTCGTTCTATCTTTCAGAGTTTTATATTTGCCTTTTATTTTATTTTATAATTTTTCCAGAACCAACAAATGAAACTTACAGGAGTCAGAAGGCTTTTAGGATAAGGAAATGGGGGCCTGTAAAGAGGAACATTAGGAAAGGGGATTGGGCACAGCCAACAGACATGGAGAATGCCAGGCAGGGAGTTCCCCATCTGCCAGAGTGCTTATGTGACCTATGCAGCCAGTAGTCGATAGTTGTTGCTGGTGGGACATACCAGGAAAAAAGAACCCCAAGAGAACCCCAAGAACAAAGGATGTCCACCAGCCCAAACAGGGAGCCTATAACCATGAACCATTTTACTTTGAAAGAACCAGCCAGAGTGCACCACCAATAGCCAGGAGAATGTGTAAGGTTTAAAAACCTCTAGTCAAAGTGCCCAAATGGCAACCCACTTGGGTCTCCCTCTGCTATGCCAGAGGCTTTCCTCTTTCCTTTCTTCTTAATAAATTCTCTGGCTTTCACTCACCTGAGGTCCATGGATCCTTTCTTTGATTTCTAAGACCAAGGATTGGGCAGAAAATTAATGCTATCAAAACCATGGACCTTTGATTTTGAATAATATTTAGTTTGTAATTTTGAAAACATCTCAATTCTGGAATAGTGCTGAAATAATGCAACACTATCTACTATCACGGTGCTAGAATAATTTATACAAATCAAGATGGAAAATATTTGTTCATAAATGATAGCCATGACTCAAAAAAGCAATAAAAATAACAGCACTTATCCTGTTTAAAGGAAAGGAAATTAACAGATAATGAGAGAATAAAGGAACGGGACTAATAAAAACACACATAAATAATTCAATCATACTAGCAAATAAAAGTTAACAAAAATATAGTTTACTCACCAAATTTTCTGAAGAACTTGGTAGAGGATGCTGATGTGGGCACTACTCTCTAATTAACATACTAAATTATGTTACTAATTCAAATAAAAACTTGGTACAATGTTCTTTCAGACCATCTTGGAATATAAGCCAAGAGCCTTAAAATATTTATATACATAGTATTAGCTCAGTACCCCTACTAGTAACAAGGCTATTATAAGGATATAACATCAATACCAAGAAATATGTAAATACGGGGGATGCAAAAAAATGTATACACATTTTAAGCAATCCTGCTGAAAGTAAAATTGATCAATCCCCAAAAGTGTATAAACTTCAGGTAAAATGGATGTGCATAGTATGACTAGATGAAATTTGCCAATAATGCTTACTTCAATTCAACTCTGAAAAGTAATACATAAGTAACACCACTTAAAATGTGTATAAATTTTTTGCACCCTCTGTAGGAGAGCATTTTCCATAATCCATCAATTGAAGTAAGAGTACTATATCATAAAATTAAGGTTAAATATATTCTGAGATGTAGGTGATATCTATGATTGAAAATGTTTTAGCAAAAGATTTAACGTCAGGAAAATAGAAAAGAAAACAGTGTATGAAATACTATACACAGAATGAGCTTCACAGTGTAGCTCTAATATATGTACATATCCATTATGTACACTATTGAGTACTTTCCTAATAATAGAATTTTAGAAGAGATAATTAAAAACACAATTAATGTCCAGCTAACTATTGTGGTTCTATATGCTTTATTATCTGTTCTATTACATTTCTAAGTATTTTCCACTGCTCTCTCTTCTTTATGGATTTCTTACTTTTATATTCCTTTATGCTTTGCAAAAACATTTTAAAGTCATTTTATTTTAAAATATTACCCACATTTTATGAGCTTTTTTATTCCTTTTTTGGTGAGGTTTTAAATTAATATCTTTTAACATACCAATTCTCACCAAGAAAAAAATATTATAAGTTTAAATACAAAGTAAGGAAACAAGTTTTGGCAGAAAAAGGAATGAAGTGAATGTATCTAGTTTAAATGGAAGATTAAGTGTATTGGTATTAGTATAAATTAAGTTTACATTTTAATGTTTGAAAAAGAGCTTATTTATGAAATTAGATATATTCCTCTAAGTCACTGTTCTGAAAAACAGAGAAATTAAATGTTTGACTACTAGTGAATCTATAGAATAAAAGATGAGGCAGAAATTATACAAAATATTAAGAATTTTATTCACTCTGAGTTATCAAAGATTGCTATTTTTCTTCCAATGTCTAGATTTTCTAATTTTTAATATGATGTATTCACTAATTTTAATATCATAAAAACTAATAAAATCAACTTTAAACAGATAATTTGAGGGACAAATGATCATAGTAGTCTGGGATGAGTTTTAAGAAAATTATGCAAATGCTCCAGTGAGTAATGTTCAACAGTTTGAATAGTGCTCATTTTGGTTAATCCCAGGCAGCCCTTCGAAACATTTGGTGGTATGAGTCCCCAGCAATGCTACTAAGCATCAGTCTTTAAATCATTAAATATTTTTGTTTCACCTATTAATTCATATTCTATATGGAATTTCTACAAAGAAAACATTTATAACTTTTAGAGAAAGAATTAAGATGGCTAACATAATGATAGGATTTTTTTTGCAACAAAATATTGGTGCCGAGATTGATGTTTGCTCAATTGCCAAGACTGTCTGCCTAATGATTAGGTTATAGTGACAACTCTTTGTATATGCTATCAATTATTGTATGCCCAGGATATTAATACATTAGGGAATCTAGATTCCCCATTTCATGAGAATAAAACTGAAACCAAGAGTTTATTTTTTGTTGTATTTTTTACAGACAGTGTCTGCTTCAGTCACCCTGAGAGAGAATGCTATGGTGTCATAGTTCATAGAAACCTCAAACCCTGGTGCTCAAGTGATTCTTTTGCCTCAGCCTCCCAAGTAGTTGGGACTACAGTTGCCCACCACAATATTTTTTAAAGAGACAGGGTTTCACTCTTGCTCAGACTGGTCCAACTCCTGAGCTCAAGCAAACTGCAGGCTTTGGCCTCCCAGAGTGCTGGGTTACAGGCATGAGCCACCATGCTCGGCCTAACACACAGTTTATTAAGATTGAAAATGAAGACAAAAAAATACTTTTGTTTACATATATTAAAAAATGCACAGTTATATATGTTTTAAATAATGTAATTATTCATAAAAAATTTATGGGTCTTATGCAATGTTTGCAGTTTTGTGTTATTTGTAAATTTGATGTGAATACTGTCACATTAATATAACATTGACAAGTGGTATCAGATTCAAACATTGATATGTTTTATAAAGATCTTCCAAGACACATTTTAATAACTATCATTTCAAGATGGAATATAACAGATGACTTTGAGATTAAAGTCAAAAAAAGCAAAAGTACATCATGAAGAAACTAAAAAATGCTAAGTAATTTGACATCAAATGTTAGATATGTCTGAAATTAATATTTTTCTATAATGACCTTGTGAAAATATCAAATATTTTTCTTTCCCCTGCAAAATTTGTGCACATCAGTTATCAATGATAACTTTAAAAGTAGTATATATATATATTTTTTTATTAGAACATAAGTTTGTTTGAAATTATATCTTTAAAATTTGTTTTTATAAAATTTGTATTGAGTATATGATATTTTAGAATTTTAAATTTAGGACTGGAGTTATTTAATTTACCTTCTCATTTCTATGCCCAAACAATATTGTTGTTATTAGAGACATTGGCAACTTTAGTTAAAAACTAAAATGGCATTCATGTACACAGCTATGATTTAATTAAAAAATAAATAAATAAAATAAATAAAATATTATTTATTGATAATGATATTCTAGTGCACATCTGTCAAAAAAGTTTATGATCTAAGAGATTTGGGCTATAAAGAGAAAAATGGAAAAAAATAATCCAAGATCTTATTTTGTAACTTTTTATTCTTAGTATTTCTGTGATGATTATTATTGAAATTTTAAGGTAAGTAAAACCTTACATAAATTAAAACAATTAAAAAACTCAAGGTACTTTAAAGTTTTTAAGATTTCATAGGTTAATGATATGATTTATATGATAAGCAAAATTATAGAGCACATTAACTGTAGCCTAAGCTGCACCCATGGAGACATGAGAGTGTAAGAATGAGGAAAAGTCAGTAAGCTCCTTTGGCCAATGCCACTCTTGTATGTACGGACTCACCAATGCTATAATCTCTAAGTAGCTAACTTTCATTTAGAAATTTCAAAATGTGCCTAATTATCTTTTTACATCTGTAGGAGAATGAGTCCTTTAGAAGTAAGTTATTGCTTCGAATAAATAATAAGAGAGAAACTTTTGAAAAAAGGGGAAATAAAATTTACTGCTTTGTATATGTGATCTTGAGCCAACTGCAATATTCTGATATATTATTGAAAATATGTACTATTATGATAGTAAACTGTGCATGAGAAGAGTAGATACATATAAAAGTTCTGTAAGCATTGTGATACTTATTTTGTACTGTTTAAACACGGAGGTAAATAACTCAGATAAACTTCCTTGTTTAAAACACACATTTTTAGTATAATTGACCAGACTGTGAACTGCTTGGCAGTGTTGGAGCGACCACAGGCTCTCGGTGAATGGTTTTTGGATGAAAGCTGCTCAGTTGGCACCATCTTCACACCCCTTCTCCTTAGGGTTCCTCTCCTATGGTGGCTGAACTCTCAAAATAAAATTGTCCACATTCTTTTATAGCAAATACTTCTCATATGACCTCAGTTAAGCCAAACAGATGTATCCACATAAGACTTGGAAAGCAGAAGTGAGTAATATCGTACACGGTAGCTGTTGGAGGTCAGGGGTCCCAGTCCCCAACCCCAGTTGACCTGATTTGATTATGGGCAGAGCTGGAAACGTCAGCGGAGGCAGGAACAAATGGAAAAGGGAAAGTATGTAGAAACTGAGAGTCAGACTGGGGCAGCACAGGCAGCAGGAACGCAAAGCTGAAGTAGCTACGCACAGGTTTTGAAAGAGCACAAGAAATTTTATTTAAGAACAAGGAGAAAGCTTGAAGTCCTTTCAAAGAGAGTGGGAGGTGGGTCCCTCTCCTGAGTGTGGGGGGAGAGAGAGAGATGCAGAACCGTATGGAGGTATAAATAACTTCCTTTTCTCCATTATAAGTTGTCCGTAGCTCTTTCATTGGTTTCTCTGTACCTCTAGACATTATTGTCCTTTTCTATTGGTCATTAATTATGCAAATTACCTCATACCCATATTCGTTTCCCTTTTTTGGCACGAATTGCTGAGGGCTAAAAGTGTTCCCATAACGTTCTGTGGGTCCTCCAGACTTCCCTATTCAGTAGGCCAGGTTTTCCTTCCCTCCCCTTTGAAGCCCCTTTCTCTGTCCCTTCTCATAGCCAAATATGAGAAGCTGTGAGGCAAGTACTTTGTTCTCATAGTGTAGCTCTAGCAGAGACTGTCAGGCAGTGACTTCGTGAGGTTTCCACTAGAAAAATCCCACTTACATAGGGTAGTTTTCTTGCAAGTTGTTCCAGTGTTACCCCATTGCTGGGTAAGTTTCAGACCATGCTTTGTCTCATGCTGTAGGTTTACTCAGGGGAATCTTTGTAATTGATACAAATTTGCCCTATGGGCTTATTGGAGCACCCTCATTTCTAACAATGTAGCATACAGCCTTGTTTATTTTGGCTTTCTAGAAATTGTGTAGGCAAACTAATATAATGTAAGATTTCCTTTTCTGTTTAAAACAATTGCATTGGTCTCTGTTGTCTGCAACTAAAAGACGTAATTTCAATGACCCTTTTGTCCTTTTACTTTTTGACTGCTAGTACAATTCAATGAGATTCGGTTTTGTTTCTTATGTTTCCTGAGTTATATTTAAAGAAATATTTAGGCCAACTGCCTACAAAAGTAGAAGTGATTTTTATTATTATTTTTTTATTTTTACACATACATGTGATTATTAGGTTTCCAATTTTTGCCTTCAAATTAAAAAGGCTTAAAATTTAACAACAATAACCATGTTTAAGATAAGGACTAGAAACAAAAACCTTGTAAAGAATGAATGAAGATAAATTAAAAGTGATTTTTTTTTAGTAGTTATTCTCTTTCGTATATGTCTAGGAGAAAACCATTCAGTATAATAAATTTTACAAATGCTCATATCTTACATTCTTACATATTTCTTCTAAATTATCTTATTTTCTTTGAATCAAAACCAAGCATAAAATCCTGCTTATGTGAGAGGAAGCTAAAAATAACTTTATTTTTTCTCCAGGAAATATTTAGTTCTGGTAAGGTAACCTATAAAACCCCATCAGGAAGCATTACACTTCTTGTTTTTATTTTGTATTTATCCTTTGAGAAACTCTACATATCTATTTATTTACAAAAGGTGTCTGGAAATGGCCAAGAGCCAAGGTCAATACAAAAGCTTACTTCTGGTAATTTGAATGATTGCAAAGACCAAAAAGAGCATCAAAACCTGAGTTTTTAAAACATATGAAGATAACAAAAGGAACAAAAGAGAAGGAAGAAAATTGTTTTGTTTTGTTTTTGAGAAAAACCATTGTTAACATATTTCATGGGGATCGATAAGTATGCAACCATAATTTTAAACTGATATTTTTTACTCAGTCAAAGAATATAATCATCAAAATCAGAAGGCAACATCCAGGAAATTAAGGTGCTTGTCTGTCTTTATACTACTCTATTCCGAAAGCTTGTAGGATTTCTTGGCACCTAAGACATGTTCAAATAATGTTTGCTTAAATGGTAAATGATTGCATTATAGTGAGGACATCGTCCCTTTGGAAAGGGAGTCATTTTAGGCAGATGTTTGACATCGGACTTGTATCTTTAAAAAAATATTTTAAAAGGATCTGTGGAACTCAGATTTTAAGTGAGCAAGAGAAAGGTTGAAGCAAAACATCGAGGGCTTTTTCAGGGTGTTAATGGAGCTCGCATTCTGCCTGCATTACCTAGAGTGCTAGGATCCCAGAGAAAACTATATGTATCTCAACCCTTAAGATACCCTGTGGGCTCTGTGGAGAGAAAATAAATAAATAATTGTAAAGCGGGGAAGATCAAAGACAGGCTGGACCCAGAAAGACAGGATGAAGTGAAACCAATTTCAGTCCTCGTTGCCTGACTTTGGTGAGGACGGTGTCCTGCAGAAACCAGAGCACTTCATCACAAGGCTGAACACTCTGTATGGTGAAGGTTAGTTGAAGCTAAAGAGAGATCCAGAGGAAGGTAGAGTCAAAAATGGGTGCTTCTTCCTTTCTGTCCTCTGAATCTCCAAGATTCCTCCCTGGGCTCCACCCTGACTGGAAACATTTGAAACCAGAAGTTCTGGGAAATACATAGTTCACTCTAGCCAGTAGAACATTATAAAGCCATCACTCTTACAAATTTCCTTTATTCTTGATCACTTCATTCCTCTTATAGAGCACTTATCCGTAGTGGACCTTATTAGAAATTTTTAGAAAACAACAAATCGTGTCAAAAATTCTTTCAACCCCTTACATGATTTTGGTTCTCTATTCCTTCTCTCCTATGTTTTCCCATTCACACTCTTGGAACTAGAACACATATATGCATTCACACTCATCCATAAAGAGCACTCTTCCAAGATTAACAAATGTGTTTCATTAATCTCTTTTTTATACATGTTATAAATAATTAAATTAATATTATACAATTCAGCATTTACTTTTTGCAGCAATCATGTATATTAAATAGTAATTTTAGAAAAAGCATTAGTCTCTAACATAGCAAAAATGTTCTTTTAAAAATGCTAAGTACGTATACAAAATGGTTAGCCTTAGCCAAGGCTGTCCAAGGAAAATCTCTTTTAGATAACACAAAAATGATCATTTGTTGGCACAATATAAAATGAAATACAGAGAAAAGAACACATCCGATAGGCAAAATTGCCTTTATTTTTGGCCTTGAAATATTTTCTTCTAGCTTATAACTTTCCCTAGGGAAAATGTGCCCTTGTTGCATATTCTTATTGACGTATTCTATAAATGTAAAAAATATTTCCATAAAAAAATTATGATACTTACTGTTGACCAATTTGACTAGTTTATGCTCACGCAAATAGAATCGTGGTGATTCAAATCTCAGATCTGCCAAAATGTTCTTACATATCACACTGCAGCTGCTCATGATATTCTATTATTTTTCTTTAAATATTTTATGCTCTTGACAGAAATCTAATAGTATTTGCATGGCTTGATACTGTTTTTGGTTTTCAAGGTCATTTCTGTGGTTGATAGATCATGATACCCATAAATGCATATCTTGCTTCTCTGTATCTGGTGATCTTTTACCACATAAAACTAAAAATTGTCAGTATTATCCTGCTATTGCACCTGATATCCCTTATAAACATCAAGGCTTTCAGAAATGTATTGCCTTATTAGAGTTTACTGTAAACATACATTTTAAAAAATTGAGTTGTCGGAATTACATATAATGGCTTAGGATACTATTTCAAGTAAGTAAGTAGAATGTATTTGATCTTGGGAGTGAATAGATAGGTATAAATGTATAGGTAGAAATGTAGATACATATACTCTTAACAATTTTTAAAATAATTTTAGCATAAATGAATGTAAATCAAAGGAGATTAAAACTCACTTTAATATTGATGTAAACTTCTTTGACATTGCTAAGGAAAATGTAGCTTCTTATTGTGAAAACAACATCCAATTTTATTCTTAAATTTATTTATTCTTATTTTTTTTACTTATTGGTTCAGGTTCATTGAGGATACAAAGAATTAGGTTACACTGTTTTCATTTGTTAGGTAAAGACTCTCCTATAATTGTATCCCACCCCTAACAGGTGTGCGATACAACTTAACCCCCATCCTCCTCCCTCCTCCCTCGTTCCCTCCCCTGCTTTGCACTGATTTGAGTTTTTCTCTTATGTGGATATGTATTAGACTGTCTACTGGCTTCATATTAGAATTCAGTACATTGGTTTTTTGCTTCTTCATTATTGTGCTACTTTACGAAGAAGAATGTGTTCCAACTCCAGCCAAATTAATACAAAGGATGTAGTCTCCATCTTTTTTAATAATTCTTTTGTGTATATATAACATTCTTCTGTGAGAGTCTACAAAAAAAAAA
>NW_003852431.1:15544144-15547218 GCF_000181295.1 Otolemur garnettii
TTATTCTGCTCATATACCTACCCCAAATATTTTCTGTGAATATGTTTTGTGAATCTTATATTTATTGTGAATCTTAAACGCCTCAAGTATCTCATTTCAGCTAAAAGATATAAAAAAATATATAATGTTCAAAAGTACAACTTTCTTAAAAGGAAGCATTCTAGACTTGGCCTTGAATGATTCAATACTATACCGACCTTGATTACAAAAAGCCTCTGTTGTTGTAAGGTGGACTGTTTGCTGCCCATGTGTAGAAGGACTTGATGTTTAGAAAAGTATGCATATTATAATAAAAGAAAATATTGCTTCCCCGAAAAGGATGTGTGTAGGAATATGAAACGAATCTTTAGTTGAGTTGATTCCAGATAATATGAAAAATGACACTCATGAACATAGGCACACAAAAGTGTTAATATATTATAAAAGGCACAAAGAATGTTTAATGTATGTATTTCCATTTATGTTTTGAAATATTAACTCCAAAGTATATGCACACTATCACATGGTAAAACAAGTTTTATATTAAAAATTAATAGATTTTAAGAAGTATAAAAAATTTTAAAAATACTGGTCAGCCTACAGAGGAGGTCAACATAAGGAACTCGGCCTACTCTACTGATATATACATATGGCGCATGTCCATTCTATGAAAATTAGCTCAACTTACGGAGGTGGATAATATAGAGAGGTGGTCATCTATGGAGGTTCTACTTTATTTCAATATTGAAATGATTTGTATCAGTTTTAATGTACAACAATGAACATATAGCATATCTGTAAAAATACATATAAACAGAAATCAATGTTTAAAATGCAATAGCAATTTTATTTCTTTTACAATGCAAAATCATGTGAAATTATTAAGATAATGTTATACAAAAGTGTCCAAAATCCAGCTCATTATTAAAGAGCAAGGGGGCAGCCAATTAGTGTTTGAAGGCTCTGTACTTTAAAAGATTTCACAACACAAATAGAAATATGTACAGTAACATATAAATTTAGATGCCTCAAATAGTAACAATTTATCCATTTTACAATATGCATGGTTGTTCCAGTTAAAGGACAATAGTAGGTGATTCACCCTTGAATACCTGTGATTGAGAGGTTAAGAGGTGTGATTAGCAATTCTTGTCAATAGACTCACACACTGCTATTTGGTTTGATGTTATACTCATTGGTGGTACAGTGTGAGCTATTTGTAACTGCTGTGTTGTTTTATAGGCTGCACAATGCTTTTTGTCCAACAGAGGAAGGGAGTGCATGCCAAATTAGATTATAGCTTCTCTCTTGAAGAGTTAGAAAATATGCTTTGTACTGTGTAAACCTTGAGACAGTCTCTTGACTAAATGACAAAACAGTCTCCTTTGAAATATTTTTATTTTTGTTTAAATATCATATACACACATCATTAGGCTTCAGTGAGTATTTAAGTAGTTATTAATATACATCTCTATCTTATCTATAAACCAAGGCATCATTCATTACCAGGGGAAATAAAATTCTTGGTTTAAATTATATTGGAATACATTACTAGTAGTAAATTCCAACTATATTAGTGGCTTATAAAAGACTTTCTTCATTATAAAACTATACCTGGCATTAGCCAGTCCAGCTGGTGACGTTTAATAGTTCATAAATTAGCAATTGTAACTGCTTTGATCTATATCACTTTCTTAGTACATTTAAAAAAACCTTGGCTTGTTAGGTCATTACACGTTTATACACTTAAACTTTTTAGCATTAAAATCCATGATTCTTTGGCAGTCTCTCAACAGACTATAAAGTGCTTAATTTTTTTGTCTGCACAAATTGGACTACAATTTAGTAATATAAATTACTGACCTAAGATTGATCTGACTGAAAGTTAACAAATTTGGCACGTCGTTTAAATGAGTTACTGCCTAATATATCAAAAAATTTCAATCATTTTTATGGTTTAATTACATCCATCACTTGCATGTGATAAGTTCTTAAGCAGGCTTGTTATGAATCATAAATATATATGGAGAACAAAATTACATAAATCAATTATCAAAAGACCCAGTTTGATGAACTGGTATGTCAGAATTATGTCATAGCTATTTTATTTAATATGTAATTAATACTCTGTTTAACATTTACCAATTTACTTAATTTTTAATTTTAATGGCTTTACAATTTTCAGCTACAAAAGAGAATGCCTTTTACAGCACGGTGTGGACATCACTTGCACTTTTTAATTTCAATCTTCAAGAAGGACCAATTTTTTAATTTGAAAAATATCATAATATTGAGGCAAATGAAATGAAATTAAAAATGGTACTTGATTTAAATGCCTTTGCCAGGCTCCCTTTGAGAATCTTCTTTTACTTGTCTAGAAAGGTCCTCAGTCTGCACGGACGTACCCAATATTCCCTTTTATCTTTATCACAGTTTCATTTGTCTAATGTTCATCGTTGTAAAAGAAAATATAGAAACAAGGCTGCCAGAAAGGGTATTGACACCTGAGCAGGAGGCCTCTAGGGCATATTTTTGGAATAATCAGTCTAAATTATTCTGGAACCATCTTCCTTTCTTGTGATTCCCCACAAATTTTATTGTTGGACACTTTCCCTGCTTGTTCTGTTAATTTTTCATGAATGATTTTATTTTCCTTTCTAAAGCTACTTATTAGCAAGGGCAGCTTTCTTTGATTTTAATGTGAGGCACAACATATAGAAATAATGAGTGCACAAAAACTACTTATTTCATTAAAGAAAATACTTTTTATATATGCATATCTTCATTTCCTTTCAGTTCTGGCCTGTAGATGCAAAGTAAAATTTCCTAACTTTTAACTAATATTTTTCTAGTTTTTTCATAGTTTGTGGCTTCTATCAATTCACGTATGGGGATACACAATGAATTCAGAATGTTATATAATCCTACCTTTTCTAACCTTACTGTGAAAGGGAATGGAACAGAACTATTAGAGCACAATGGAGAATAAAAAGAAATCTGTTTGTTAATTAAGAAGAGTTTATCACGGCACTGTGGGAGGATATTGTTTGTTTTATTATTTATTCAGAATTGGACTTCTAGAAAAATTAAAACAC
>NW_003852431.1:15549094-15550182 GCF_000181295.1 Otolemur garnettii
GGATATCTCTTGAATTTTTACTAATTCTAAACATGCATTTCATTTGCCTGCTCTACAGTTTCCTGCAGATCTTCCATCAGTGTCATAATCATCAATTCAGCATACCCCAATACCTTTCCCAACACAGAATATTCTTTCTGCTTACTGTGTCTATTCATGGAATTATTCTTTAAGAAAAATCTGCTAGATTCCTTTGCATGCCCTTTGAATGTTTCTGAGTTTCTCTCTATCCAATTATTTTTAAATTGGTGTAGCATCTATTTCTACTAAACCTCTCATATATAACCCTTCCTTTATGATTATTCTCTTACCGAGATTACAGCAGGTCTTGTAAATGACTATGATTTTCTAATCCATCCTGTAAAATGCTATAGTTATAAAACATTTCACTGCTTTTGTCACTTAGTTGGTCAAATAATTTCGAATCATATTGCATGCAAATTCTCTTTCCCCGCTCACATAAGACATCGCTTTAGACTTCTTTTCTCTCTAATTTCATATATAGTCACCTAGATAATTAATTGTCTTCTGTAATTTCTAGTAATTGGGTCTTTTCTAATGTGTTATTCTCCCACCAGGAATTTTAGCCTGGTATCGTTAGCCTATGGTCACAGTGAACTTTTTGAATTTCAAATGATACCTATTATTATCCACTGAGATTCTTTAACAATGTGTAGCTTATTTTGCCTTGAATTAGGATTTTCTGTGTTTATATGTTATGTTCTTCTATTCAAGAGTAAGCTCTTTGATAAAGTAATTGTATTTAATATACTACATATCTTTATATGCAGACCCCAACATGGTAACTTGCTTCTAAAATATATATGATGTATTTTTTATTTAATTTATTGGTTTGAAGAAATAACTAAGTAGGAAAAATATTGAAACATTTGTTAAAATGTGTAATGTTTTTATACTCATCGTTCATATTCTTTTACTTTTAATAAATGTGATAAGCTACCTAATCACTTACATGATTCTATAAAAATTTTAGAGGTACTGCAGAAGAAGTGACAAAACTATTGATGTGTCTTGACTTCTTGCAATGTAGAGTAAGTAAAAGGTTTATTATTCTGTCTATTATTTTT
>NW_003852431.1:15565489-15612416 GCF_000181295.1 Otolemur garnettii
GCCTGGGTAATTAAAAAACAATTTTTTTGGAGACAGAGGATGTGGAAATCTCCCTAAATTGCCTAGACTGGTCTTGAACTCCTGGCCTCAATATATCTTTCTGCCTTGCCTCCCAAGTAGCTGAGCTTACAGGTGTGAACCTTTGAATCCAGCTGATAATCTTTTATTTAAAGTTATTTGCCATATAGTTAAAAATATGAGTGTTCCATTAAATATATCATGTAGTTAAATTTAACATATTTTTCTCTAAAAATTGAAGGGCAGATTGGCAATACCTAACCCCAAAGGGTATTATATTTAAAACAAGAATAATATAACTTCTATGTATAAAAGAATACAGTAGGATGGAAAACTATAGTTGAGATTTTATGTTATTCTAAGGTAAATGAAAGTATTCTTACTTCTTGATTCTACCACCCATTACTCCGTGTCCAAGATTACACCATATTCTTTTTAATGTCTTTCATTTCACTTCTATATTTTTTTATATGATAGGCCCCCAATAATCAAAATAAAATATATATAATATTAAAAATGAATTGTGCAGTCCAGTACCTCAACATAGTTTATTCATAAAAAATACTTGAATGGATATGTTGCATTTTATATCACTGTCATTTATATCTTACTTGAAGAGGTGGTTTTTTAAATGAGAATACCTTCTGATCTTTTTCAATCACAGGAAAATGTTGCCAATAGGAAGTACACTAAACAAGCACTCATCTCAAAAAGTTTGATAAAATAGGTGCTAATATTTGCTATGTTCAAAAAGAAGGAGAAATGGTAAGGAAGATTATAGTTAGATCTAGGTGAAAAATCTTTTGTATATTTTCTTTCTGGAACAATACTGCTTGTAACTTAATTAAAGAATAAGAAAGAACTAATAATTTTATTTTTTAAAATTAAGGTGTAAAAAAGTCTGATTCATTGTGATACTTTTTAAATTTTATGACTTTATGAATATGTATAGATAGATAGATAGATAGATAGATATAAAACCTAATTTGTTTTTGGAAAATTTAATTCAATACTATATTTTTTCAATGAAGGATGCGAATTTTCACAATACTATTCTCAGCTCTTCTATATGTCATGTTTAATTTCATTTCTGTTTTCTATTTCTTTGACTGCTTTTATTAGTCTAGTGCTTGATACAGGCAAACGGCCCTGACATTTAAAGCAGAAGAGCCTGAATACCACGAACATGGCATTCAGAACCACATTTTCCAGCTGGAAATTGCTGACCCTAACATCTTTCTAAGCATTAATCCATTTTTTTTTTTAAGGAAATCTTATTAGAAAGCAATATTTACTTCTGTGAATCCCATCTTGTGTCCTAATACTACAAACTAATATGAAACAAATACTTTATAGTATTGAACAGATTTATTTTGGTGCAAAACAATAAAATACTCTTCATTTCTATTAACTTTATACTGAGAAAGACATTCCTATTTTTTCAAGTCAATGTAAAATTATAGTCACATGCATATTCTAGGTTCATTCATTTTTCAGCAGTACTTGTGTGCACATTTTGAGTAGTCACTCAACATTCGCAAATTAAAGAAGCTATTTTGTGCCAGTATTGATTATGTTAGATGATAACATCCAATTTTCTGTGTAGCAGTGAATGCTACTCTATTTGCTGTTTAAACGTTATTTAAAGGATCTAATTTGGGAAAAATAATTATATCGTGCTCAACAGGTAAAAGGAATTGCTTTAATTTCCTGGACATAGTTATTTAGTTTATTAAGCAATCTATAATTAATCAAATTCATGCTTTAAGTGAGAAAATATAATGGAAAGAAAAAAGATGAAGGGAGGCTTTCTCCTATCTACTGCATCTTTTTTTCCATCCTAAATAAATGGAAGAGATTGGTCTAGTGAAACACAGAAAAAGTAAAAGATGTGGTTATATTTATTTAAAATGACTGAATGAATTTTAGTGCATAACCCAAATATATTACATGTATTTTGCTAAATAAAATAAATATGCATATATAAAATAAAACATGAATCATGTTTTAAATTACGCATGCCGTACTTATTCTTCACTGAGGGAATAGGAAGCATTTTGCACTGTGACATGCAGTTCTAAAGATAGTGCATTTGTTGGGCTGCCTGGTAATATGTTTACCATATTCTTGATATTTCTATGAATTTAAAGTAGTGTTCATATATTAATTTAGATCCTTTGTAGTAAATTACATTCTCAACTTTAGCATTCAAGTATAATTAAAAGTTCGTTGTAAAACCATAGTAAGATAATATCATCTAAATCCTACATCTTTGGCTAGCAGCAGTTCTCAACCTATGGGTTGTGACCCAAACGACCCTTTCACAGGGATCACCTAATATCAGATATTTACATTACAATTCATAACAGTAGCAAAAATTATAGTTATGAAGTAGCAATGAAAATAATTTTATAGTTGGGGGTTACCAAAACATGAGGAACCATATTAAAGAGTCACGGCATTAGGAAGGTTGAGAACCACTGGGCTAAGGGGTCTTACATCCATAGAAAGAACACATGACTATGATAGTGGTGTATCTCTTTGTACACTAGTGCCTTTTAGCCTAAGCAACGATTCTCCTAGTGAGGTCCCGAGGTCAACAGTATTAGCTAACTTGAACAGTAGTCAGAAATGTGAATTTTTAGGCTTCAGGCCAATTATGATGCATGCCAAACTATGAGAACCAGTGACCTACACTATCTCAGAAGTTTCTACTATTTACCTTCCTGGTAATCAATTTCAAATATAGCCATAAAAATCTCCCAGTCTCTGTAACACCTTTAAAAACAACCACAACTGACTTCTTAGAATCATTGTTTGTCTTTCCTAGGAATAAAGACGTAAACAACTTAGCAGTCTCATTAATTTTTTGTTACATTTTATTATGTACTTACATTGTAGTTTTTGTTTTGTTATACTTCAGAATGCTATTACAGGTTTATGCTACTTAAATGTTAGGAGAAAACATGATTTTTTAACTCATTTAAACTGGAATTTAGTATCTGACACTACTGTTTCCAGCAGTCTGATCTGAAAGCTATCCTAATAATACTTTCCACACCAATAGAAAGGCAATATGATATCCAAAGGGTTTTTTTTTTTCAGATTAAATAATTTTTCTAAAGTGCTTAGAGCAAATAGTGTCTCATTGTTAATTATGACTTTAAATCACTTTTCTAGAATGAGTAGTTTAACTGTAGCAGCTCTGATAAGAATAAAGCATGTATGCCCTTGGCTATGGACTTTTAAATATATAGCATTTTTTAAAATATCCCTATTTCATCAAATTATATTTGTCCATATGTGCAAGTTTGTCTGGTCTATTTCATTTTTCTATGAAAGCATCAAATATGTGAAAGTAGAAATCATCATTAGTTTTGTCCTTAATGCTTCATTATGAGTAAAAAGTTTTGCAGCTGCCATGAACTTATTGATAATAGACTATCTACTTTTATCTGTACAACCTGCTCTTCACCGTGGAAGAAAAAGGATTATTTAAGCATTTTCATAATTGTTCTTCATTGACTTCTACATTAATAGAATCTCCAAATGCTAATGAATTTCACTTTCTAAATTTTAAAAATAGTAAATTCTTTTTTCCCGCTATCACAAAGATCTAAGCTATTTTTTACACAGATTTAAGTTTTAGTAGTTCAAGAGAAATTTATCATGTACACTTGTATTTTTCTTATGTTCCACCAAATCCATAAAGTTGCTACTAAACTTATTTGTTGCCTGTCACATATACTTGAAGCCATTCCTTTATTCCCCAATTTTTTGAAGTCAAAATTTATTTTATCGAGTTAATGGCTGTGTAATCACACTTTCCTTTTTCTCCTTAGTTTCAACTCTTTACATTATGTGCTATTTCCTTCATATTTAAACAGTTATCTATTTGATATTTTCTAAAACTCTTCTTTTAGTTTTCTTCAGGACCATTTTTAGGGCCTGGATTCAATCACTGTATCAGTAATCTCCAATATATATTAAGCAGAAATACACTGAATAAGTATATAAAACACTTAAAAAGGTATGACTTTTTTCTTGAATTTTGTGATCAGGAAGGCAATATGTCCTTAATTCAAATAAGAATATGCTTGTGACATGACTTGATGTACCATGCTAATTTTATTATTAAATTCTACTGCTTTACCTCAAGAACCATAAAATAGATTCAAGTAAGCATCACATGATATTTTAAAAAAAAGTAATATAATATAATTTTCATTTTTTTCATTATTATAGATCAATTATTTCTTCAGTTTACACTCTCTAGGTCACAACATATATATCCAATACTATGCTGACTGTATACACAGCTATTCATCACACTGAAAGACTTAAACATAGAATATAGGTCATGTGAGGTAGAAATTCTCAGAATAGGTCATATAATCTCATAGCTCTATTAAGAGATCCTTTGGACTTCTAAGCAGTAATTAAGAGGAAAAGGAAAAGATTCTGCTTCTCATATTTCCCAATATTTGCCACAGGAAACTTGGGAAAGTATCAGGTCCCAATCCTCATCTTTTATTTTATTTATTTTTATTTTTACTTATTTATTTATTTTTGAGACAGGATTTTGCTTTGTGGCCCAGGCTGGAGTGCAATGGGATCATCACAGCTCACTGCAACCTCCAACTCCTGGGCTTAATTGATCTTTCTGCCTCAGCCTCCTGTATAGCTGATACTACAGGCACATATTGCCATGCCCAGCTCATTGTTCTTTTTTTCAGTAGAGACAAAATCTCACTATGTTCCTCAGGCTAGTCTTCAACTCCTGACTTTAAACCATCCTTCTACTTCAGCTTCTTTTGGGAAAAGATGCAAATATCTTTTCCCATTCTGATGACTATCTATTTGCTTTGGTTGCTCTCTCCTTAGTTGTACAGAAGCTATTCAGTTTAATTAAGTCCCACTTATTTTTGTTGTTGTTGCAAATGCCACTGGAGCCTTCTTCATAAAGTCCTTCCACAGGCCAATAGCTTCAAGTGTTTTCCCCACACTTTCTTTAAGGATTTTTATTGATTCATGCCTTAGATTTAGATCTTTTATCCATCTTGAATCAATTTTAGTGAGTGAATGAAGGTGCAGGTCCAGTTTCAGTGTTTTACATCTAGTCATCCAGTTTTCCCCGCACCATTTATTAAAAAAGGATTGTCTCTGCCGGTGAATGTTCTTGTCTGGTTTATCAACGATCAGGTGACTGTAAGATTTTAGTTTTATCTCAGGGTATTCTATTTGATTCCAGATGTCTGTGTCTATACTTTTGTGCCAGTACCATGCTTTTTGATCACTATGACCTTGTACTACACCCCTAAAGTCTGGTAGGCTAATGCCCCCAGGCTTGTTTTTATTACTAAGAATTGTATTGTTGTATGGGTTCTATACAAAATAATTATTTTTTCCAAGTTGTAAAAGAGTAATATTTTAATGGGGATAACACTGAATCTGTAGATTGCTTTGGGAGATTAGACATTTTAGCAATGTTGATTCTTCCCAGTCATGAGCATGGTATGTTCTTCTATTTGTTAAGATCTTCTGCTATTTCTTTTCTTTTTTTTTTTTTTAGGATTTTGTAGTTTTCTTTATAGAAGTCCTTCACCTCTTTTGTTAGGTATATTCCTAGGTATTTCATCATTCCTAATCATCAGAGAATTGCAAATCAAAACCACCCTGATATATCACCTAACCCCAGGGAGAATGACCTGCACCACAAAGACTCAGCTAAGAAAACAATCAGTAAAGAAAAAAGATAATCTTCAGAATGGGAAAAGATATTTGCAGGGTATCAATCTGACAAAGGGTTGATAACTAGAATTTACAGAGAAAAATTAACCAATGGAAAACAAGTGAACAATCTCATCTACCTCTGAGCAAGAGATATGAGCAGAGCATTCTCTAACAAAGACAGACAAATGGCTAAGAAACATTTGAAAGTATGGTCATCATTCCTGTTCTTCAGAGAAATCCAAATCAAAACCATCCTGAAATGTCACCTAACCCCAGTGAGAATAGGCCACAACACAAAGTCTCAAAGCTACAGGTGCTGGCATAGATGGGGAGACAGGGAAAACTTTTACATTGCTGGTGGGACTTCAGACTAATACAGCCCTTTTGGCGGGAAGTATGAAGAATCTTCAAAGAACTTAAGCTAGATTTCCCATTTGATCCGGCAATCCCATTACTGGGCATCTATGTAGAAGAAAAAAATTATTTTATCATAAGGATATTTACACTAGACTGTTTATTGCAACTCAATTTACAATTGCCTAACTGTGGAAACAATCTAAAGGTCCACCAACCCAGGAATGAATTAACAAGCTGTGGTATATGTATACCATGGAATACTATCCAGCCACCAAAAATGATGGTGACTTTACATCTTTCATATTAATTTGGATGATGTTGAAATACATTCTTCTTAGTAAAGCATCATAAGAATGGAGAAGCAGGAATCCAATCTACTAAACTCTGATCTGAGGGCAAGTGATGCTAGTACATGGTGGAGGGAGGGGAAAAGGGAGAAGGGAAAGAGGTAAAAAGGGAGGGGTGTGTGGCACCACAGTGTGTGACACACTTTCTTGGGGGTGGGACACTATTATTACAGGGACTTCACCCAGCAAAGGAAAGCAGTATAACCTGGCTCATTGTACCATCAATGATTCCCCAACAATAAAAAAATTAAATTAAATTAAACTTGGTCACAAAATTTCAAGAATATACCTCTTATACAAACCAAAACATTGATATTTTATTTTGAGGCAAAAGAAAGAAAGAAAGAACATAATGCCATCCAATAGCAACAAACAAACCATTCAATGCAATTATAATCCTGAATAATACAATTCCTTTTATCTGATAGTGTTAACTCTTGGGTATGTTTATATTCTGAGTTATTCCCTTCTATGTCAGCAAAAATTCACATGCTATTCTAATAAGAGACTCTCAATGATGTTTACTAATGTTTTACATTTGAATAGGGTGACCAGATTTTAACATCTGTAAGGTGGGACAACATGGCTGCGGGCTGGGCGGGGGCAGAGCGGGGGTGGAGGGGGTCGCGGGGCAGGGGATGGGGCAGGGCACAGGGCAGGCAGGGTCTGACAACAATGCAAATTTTGATAAGTAGTTCTTGATAATCACTTCTCAGCAATTATTTATTACAGTTTAACATTATAAAATTAACAAAAATAATATAAAACTCATATTCTGGTGAAATAGCCATATGGCAGCTGAAAACTGTATATTCCCTTCTTGTTCTCCAGCCCGTTAGTGTATTCTTTCCAAAAATCAGGACTTTTTTAAAACGCCACCGGACGTGGGACAAATTGTTGAAAAGTGGGACTGTCGCGCCAAAATCGGGACGTCTGGTCACCCTACATTTAAATGATGAGTCTGAATGGCTGAGGTTTTTTGGATGTGGATCCTTTTTATCCAGAGACCTATAAACTTAAAACAACAAATTATGTGTTCACATACCCCCACATATAACAGTGAGACAAGAACCATGGAACTTTTGCATAGATATTTTCAGGAATTACACTAGACACAATTGCAATGATGCATTAAATTCTACAGTGTATATTCACAGGGCCTCTAATAAAAGTAAAGACTATGATTCGGCAGGAAAAAGAAATCTCAAGCAAACAGAGAAATCTCAGTGCCCCAGATGCAGCCCCTAGAAACCTTCATTAATTGTAGGAAGTGTGTTTTGTGTTTGTACAGTGAGGATATATCTGACAGACACTAGTCACAGGAGCCAAGGCTCAAGTTTACTGAGGGACCACTTATATCCCGTTAGTAACTTAGTTAAAACAGCTGCTTTCTAACCAAGTTAAAGTAGGTAAATGATTAGTGTATACATTTTCAACAAAACAGGTATTAATGACTGATGTAAACATTTCAACTACATCTGGGGCAGTGAGATTTCTGTTTGCTTGAGCTTTCTTTCCAGCAATCACTGGACCTGTAGGGCAAATATTTTAAGTTCTTTCCTGAAAAAGGAAATGTGTCTTCATCTCTTCTTGCTGTGAGTTCCTTTCTATTATATCATTCTTTATCATCCTATTAATAATGTAGGACCACATTGTAAAGAAGGCTTCAGAGTGACTACAAATCAAACATACATTATGTATTGATATTTAATCTATATGCTGTAAATTATTTTCAGTGGATTAAATAATATTAGATTATTTATAAATGAAATTATATATATAAATTAAATTAAATTAATTTTATGTTATGTAGTTCAACACAATAAAAATTCTGCTATATATGACATTTGATTAATGAATGAATATGAATATTCATGTCTGATGGCCGTTCTCTTATACAGTTATTTATCCTGTATGATTTTCCCTTTCTATAGTCGTTGAGGTGAAAAATAATGTGACAGTCCAACATAGGCAGTAGTACAACAGAATGATGACACTGAGATAGTCTGATGAGTGAACGATGACCTGAGAATAGTCCAAGAATTATGAGTCAAAGATAGGATGAATAACATAAGGTAATTTTAATAACTAGTTTTAGAGGACATAAAACAATGAATATACACAAGAAAATACTTGTGCTTTGATTACAACCCTGAATAACAGATATTTTCCCCTCTATTTTTACTGTGTTGCTACATAAACTTCCCTTTTGAATATGTCACCCTGCAAACTGTTACATGGCTTACAATTAAACTACTCTTAATTACAAATTTGAAAACCATATAAACAAGTACTTATATGATATTTCCTTTTTTAGGATTATGAAAAGTATCCAAACTCCTTAAAAATCCCCATTATGATGTAATACTTTTATTTTATATACTTGTCAGTAATGTTTTCCATTTGTAAATCAGTGTATATTACCCAAATGTTTTCATATGTAGGATAAATAACTTCCTTTTTATAATAAAAAAAATAAGGTTCAGTAGCTAGACCAATGTACCTATTTGTAAAGGCTGCTATACCGAAGTATTACTAACTGAGTGGCTTAGAACAACAGAAATTTTCATGTATTGTCTCACAGTCCGTGGGGCCAGAAGTCCAAATTCAAGGTGGGGGTAGGGCTGTTCTCCCTTTGAAGGCATCGAGGAAGGATCACCTCCAGCTTCTCTCCTCGCTTCAGGTGGGAGGTAACTTGTGTTAATCTTACATCCAATCTTCCCATGGTGATCCCCTGTAGACATGTATACTGCCTCTCCAAGTTTAAGTCATCTTACTTTACTCTCTTATAACATTGCTGTGATTCATAATAATGTTTATAACAGTTGATTTTAATTTATTTTTAATAAATATATATAAGCTCCCCAAATGAAATTTTAGTTTATGCATGGCAAGGTGTAGAAACCACATGTGCTACTTTTTTGGATCCCCTGGGGAAAAGAAAATTTTTTATGTAAATGCATCTATGTGAAAATCATTATAATAACCTATATAATTATTCCTTTGGTAAAAAAATATGAGATTACATAAAATTTGAATGTATGAAAATCTCAGATTTAGAATAAGTATATTTGAGACCTGTATGGTTTGAAGACTATTAAAAAAATTAGTTGAGTATAGGAAATAAGTTTTAAAGATAGACAAAGAATAACATGATATACATTTGTATTGATGGTCAATAGTAGGAAACTCAGCGTTGATGTGACTATGATTTCCTTATGTAATGCAATTCTCCTAATGAAGAGCAAAAGACACATTTGAGGGTTGAACCCATAAAGGTTCTGCAGTGTTCAAAATGCTTCCTACTCCTTACTGAGCACATTACTGCTGCTAGTATTAATATACGTCACGTTTCATAAATATTTTTGTGAGAGGTAATTGCTGGCTCTCCCATCTTCCGTGATACTTACAAGATGAAAAAATTTGCATAAATTCCTTGTCCTGTGAAAAAGACAAAATAAGAAATTTTTGTGAAGAAGTTCTTAACTTGTTTAAAATCAATATCTTACATTTTTAATGCATTTACTAACCTGCAGCACAAATAATTAGAAGAGAAAAATACGTACCTAAAATAAAAATTCTTAGGGAGTTATAAAATACCTTATAAATTTTATTCTTACCTTCAATAGATCATAAGCTCCTCTGAGGATCTGAGACAAACAAACCTTATTCTAGAATAATCTATATGTACACATTACAATAGAGTTTCACAAAAATAATGTCATGGACTTTATGGACTCCCTCAAACCTATGTGTAGACCTTTACTAATTATGTACCTTGTATGTGTGTATGTGTGTGTGTGTGTGTGTACACACACTACCATAAAAACACTCAAATCCAATTAATGCCATAATAGACTTTTGAGAAAGCTGCAATCCAAGGACTTCAATACATTTTAAAACATAATTTGTAAGAACTATAGTGTAAGTTATAATTTGAGTATGAAAAATAGTACTTAATATTAGGCTTTTGTTCTGAAATCAATTTCTCAATAAGAAATCTATAAGATTTAAGAACTATGCTTGGACACTTCTTATTCCCTTACAGAAAGTATATAACATGTAGTATAAATGCAAATATAAGAATTTTAAACATAAAATGACTAATCTATTTTCATTGCATCTATTAATCCTCAAGTAATGATTAGCTGAGCACGAAATAGTATCCTTCACAAAGAAATATTAGATAAAACTAATTAAGCAGTGCTGGTTCTAATTAGAAAATAAATTCTGCTATGCCATGATTTAACAACAAAATAGGAAAGAGAAGAAGCACATTAAAAACTTGTTAAATGAAAAGATATTTGCCCCTAGAGCAGTGGTTCTCAACCTTCCTAATGCCGTGACCCTTTAATACAATTAAAAGAGGTTGCAACCCACAGGTTGAGAACCACTGCAAAGCCAATAAAGTATTAGATCATGGTTGTTGTGGACCTAGTCTGCTCACATTCAATTTTATCTGATTGGTGCTGAGTTAATCATCAAACAAAAATATGCTACTTAATAAAACCAATTATAAACAAGTAGGCTTTGAATAATTGAAAAGGGCAACAGTTAAGACAGTGTTAACTATAAAGGTAAAGTAGATTTCCTAATGTTGCTTACTTGGTTTCAGGATCAGTAAATTAGTCAGAACTATAATTTAAAGATTATAAAGTATACTTTGTCCACTTATATAACATAGTAAATAAGAAAATAAATACTAAAATACTACTGAAATCACTCTTTGAATTGAATCATGCATTAAAAATGAACTTATGGAGGTTCTGCAGTACTCTGAGCTAATTACCAGTGTCATTTACATAATTATACACCATACTCATTTCATAGAGCAACACTTAAAATGAAAATAACAAAACTTAGCATACCTGCTTCACTCAACTGTATAGTTGAAAATATTCACGAATAAATTTTAAGGTGTCTGAGTTCTTGGATCAGCAGTGTCACAAGATGGAAAGGACACATTATTATCATTAGTTATTTTAAACAACCATTAGCTCATGACTTTGCATAAGCCTTTGTATGAATTCATAACAACTAAACATTAGTGTAAATTCTTTTAGTCTGAAATCTGTGAAAAACTCAGATAAATTTTACCTGTAAAGAAGATTGATTTAAATATGAGCATTGTGGTCTGTATTTCATAACAAGTGCTTAAGATTTTTATAAAACAATCTTTTTAAAACACATTTGAACCTTGAGACTGATTTCCTATGTGACAGAAGAGGAAAGAAAGTGGATTTAGCCTATTCTTCAGTAATTTATGTGGTAGTTCAGAAACAAACATTTCTGTGCTGGACAATAGGAGCATGACTTCTGGAGAAAAAAAATCAGTGTGCTTTTATGTCTATCACATTCTTTAATCCTGAAATCATCTTGCAATATAGGAAGAAATATTATTACTTCACAAAGAAAAAATCAAACCTTAGAGAGCTATTTTATTATGAAGATAACCCAGAGAGTCAGTGCTACACAAGGCTACATCTTGGGTCTTCAAATCTTGGGTGCTGCAAACACAGTCCTTTCACACAATCCTGCCACTTCACTGAACATACTAAAGATGTTTCCTGGAAAATGTATATTGATTGATATTTAAAAATTAACACAAATTAAAATCTTGATAGAGACATAAAGTAAAAAATATTTCAAACACTATATATTGGGAAATAAAGTGTGATTATCGCCAGTCCCTCTTCCTTGTTCTCAGCTCCCCAAGCTTCTTCCTCCAGTTACCAGAAATGAAATTCATGAAATTTCATAGACTAACCATCAACTCATACTTTGGAAGCAGCCTGACACTTTTCAGTCAATAGTTATATATTTCCCAAGTTGGAATACCTGCTTCTGTAGTCCAGCCAATTCCCTAGTTTCTCCTAGAGAGGGTCATCTTCTCTGTGATAACTAGACTTGGAACTCTGGAATCCCACTCCTGACGCTCAGCCACTGTTTCCCACTCTCAGATCTCCCTGATGTTGCCTCTTTTCTCTGAAACCCAGGAAACTTCTTGCTTTCTCTGTTAGGAACACTATAGATTATTCCTACTTGCTACACCCTTCCAAATTACATTGATGTTGAAGTTACTTCTCCATATGGGTACTGTTGCTTTTGCTGGTTCCTGTACTTATTAGATACTATTTAATTGATCTAGAACTAATTTAATTAATAATACATTATTTATTAATTTTTTGACTGAAGATAGGTCAGGTACATAAATGATTTCCTTTGTTCCTTCTGAATCACACTTTACTATACATAACTTTTTTTTTTTTTTTTTAATTTGGGGGATTTTTGACAAGCACAATGAGAACATCTGTGGCCAAGAATTCATATAAAAATAACTTTGTCTTGGGTGGCACCTATGGCTCATTGAGTAGGGCTCTGGCCCCATATACAGAGGGTGGCAGGCTCGAACCTGGCCCCAGCCAAACTGCAACAACAACAACAAAAATAGCCGGGCATTGTGGCAGGTGCCTGTGGTCCCAGCTACTTGGGTGGCTGAGGCAAGAGAATCACCTAAGCTCAGGAGGTGGAGGTTGCTATGAACTGTGTGATGCCATGGCACTCTACCAAGGACAATAAAGTAAGACTTTGTCTCTAAATAAATAAATAAATAAATAACTTTGTCTTATTTACCTTGAATTATTGTTCTGTGTGTGTTTAGGCTAGTTAAGTAATTTTCTGTATCAGTCTTTCTATGCCTTACTTTTTGAAGGTATAAAATAATAATCATAGAATTGTTAGCAAGGCCAGTATAATTAATTTAAAATCACCCTTTGTCAAATTTACACATTAAATTATGTTATACACATACGTTTATGGGTATAATTATATGTCATATAATAATTATTTATAATATTTAATTGTTACTAATTAAATTTTTATATGTATATTTAAAAGTGTGTCAGGAATTGTGTTAAGCTTTCAGTCATCTGGGAAATATTATAATTAAAACATTTCCAAGATTCTGTAGCCTCAAAAGTATATCCCTAATGGTATGGAATGAGTACAGTCTTGCACTTTTTGTAGCAATTTTGACCTTGCTTTCTAAATTGTGGAGAACCATTAAAACACTGAAACAAGTGAATGGAATGCTATGCACACTTAGTAGGGAAAAATTATTTTGCTCCTTTTCTGCAAAATATCACTAGATATTTAGAATCATTGTAATCCTAAAATGAGTTAAAAGGAATAAAATTAATAGGTCTTTACAGAGAAAATGGATCTTCCAGATGTGATGTAGAACTTTGGGGTAATAGATTGGATTAGCTTTCTTTTAGAAACTTATAATGCTGACTATTCATTGATTATTTTAATATTTAAATAGTTTGTAGTAAGAATAGTATTGCAGATCAACAGTAGTAGCTTAATTTCTAGCAAACAGATACAATCCAAGGAAGTATTATATTGACTTTTCTACTTCAGTCCTCTTAGTTCATCCTGAACAGAACCCACTTTGTGTTTTCTAATTTCCTAGACTCTGGGCGCCTTATACCGAGCTATCCACCATGTTGATTCTGAAAGCGCACTTTTGATTGGCACACCATTTCTTACAGTTTTATAGATACAAGGAGCATTTCATAATCTACTGTTAGCTTTTGACTGTTTTGAAAAGAAGTATACACAAGCACATAACTTTTTTTTCATTTATATTTTGGAATAATAAGATAGTTTCAAACTAACTGATGGGAAGATTTTTACAAAACCTCATACAAATATTTTAGTAACTAGAACACAAATTTTCTTAATTAGTGTATATCTAATTTTTTTCTCACTTGAATAATTGCAGTTTAATTTAATTTGCCTATACACTCAGTTTATAGCTGATTTCACTGAAGGCTCGGAAATGTGAAAAATTTCTTTTGGAAAATGGGCATATATGATGTTAAAGTTTCAAAATAAATAGTATTGTAATATTTACTTTAAAATCTGATTGAACTGATGAAAAGGTTAAAAGTGTCTTTAATACACTAAATTTATATTTTAATGCCATTATTATCTACCTTAAACTACCAACAAAGTATTTTATTTCTCCCTCGAGTCTATTCCCACTGACTCTCTCTATCTATGGATATACCTAAACTGCCCTATCTTGCTAATCCACCTGGTTTTGTCACCATTTATTTAATTTGATTTATTAATTTCCTCAAGTAAGTTTAGCATGTGAAATTGTCTGGAATAATACCTGTCTTATAGTGTGTCCTCAAAAATTTCACCTTTCTTTCGTATATTCCCAATGTGAAAATATTTCTCTTTTTATTAAAAATGAAATTACAATAATAATAATGATTTTTAGTAAAATTAAATTTTTTAAAAATTATTTTATGCTGCTTAATCTGCTAATCACTTTACATATTTCTCATAGCAATCCTATGTATATATACTCTAGGACGTACAGGGTGGCCATAAGGTTTATAATTGCACATGAACTTTATGGTCACCCTCTGTAACAAGGCATCCTTATCTTTACATGATTAATTTCTTCATAATTATTTGACAACTTTTCTCAACCTGCACATGCCAGACCTTCTACTAGATTATATGTTAATGTTCTCTATCTAGCTTCTTATGTAACCTGTACAGGGGAAATATAAATACATAAAAAATAAAAAAACAAAATTTTAACAATCCTGTGAATAAAATGTGTATATTACATTGTTTAAGCACTAATAAAGGAGAACATTCTAGGTGAAGGAAAATCAGGCCTAATCAACCATGTGAAGAGTTATTGCAGTCAACCCACAACACCTTCAATGGTTACGAATAATAAAAAATGACTTTTGCATGACAATTTTTATTCCCACTAATGTTTCATTTTTTAGTTAATATGGCAGGGTGTAATTGACTCCATTTCTCATGTGTTGCTGGAGTTGTCCTACTTCAGTGTAAAATATCATTAATACAAAGTATGCAGGAACCCAATGTCTTAGTCTTTTCAGTCTGCTATAACAAAATACCCTAGACTGGGTAACTTATTTTCTATTGGGAAGTCCAACATCGAAGTGCCAGTTGATTTGTTGTCTAGTGAGGGTCTGCTTTCTGGCTTGCCAATCATGGTGTTTTTTTCTCTGTGTCCCCACATGATGAAAGGAGCAAGAGATCTATCTGAAGCCTATTTTATAAGTGCACTAATTCCATTTATGAAGGCTTTATCATCATGCTCTAATCACCTCTCAATTTCCTGCCTCCCAATACCGTCATATTGGGGACTAAGATTTTACCATACGGATTTTTAGGGACACAAATATGCAGACCATAGCACAGGAAAAAAAATTAAAATTATTCATAAATTGCTTAAATCATATCACACTCTTTAGGACTCAGGCAGATCTATATATGGCCTATGTATAATTAATTTAAAATGATTAGAAATGTTTAGCAAATCCCAATTATGAATATCCACTTTTCTTTTTATACTTCCCTTCCATTAGAATCATGATACTTTAGATATCTTACACATTTTGAGTTGGAAGAATGGTGATTAGATGTTGAGGTTTGCAATTTTGATATAGTCAAATATTTGAATATTTTCTAATTAAGAAACAAATTTGAGAGACTTCAATGATAAGTTTTGGTTGCAGAACAATAAGGTTACAAAAAACTGAATTCAGAGAACAACCAGTCCACCTTCTTTATTTCTCTATAGGTAGTACAGTACAAAAATTAAAGCTGGATATATTCATTTCTATAACATCAACTACATATTGTTCATGGAGTACTTTCAAAGGACCAGCTTCTTAAACTTCTGTGATGTCATTTTTATCAACCACTCATTAACCGAGATATTTTCTCAAAATAGTCAATATTGTTTGATATCAATTAAATTCTCTAGTTAGGCAATTTGGTTTTGTTGTTGTTGTTGTTTGTTTGTTTGTTTGTTTGTTTTTGAGACAGAGCCTCAAGCTATCACCCTGGGTAGAGTGCCATGGCATCACAGCTCACAGCAACCTCCAACCCCTGGGCTCAGGCGATTCTCCTGCCTCAGCCTCCCAAGTAGCTGGTAATACAGGCACCCACCACAATGCCTGGTTATTTTTTGGTTGCAGCCTTCATTGTTGTTTGGCAGGCCTGGGCTGTATTTGAACCTGCCAGCTCAGGTATATGTGGCTGGTGCCTTAGCCTCTTGAGCCACAGGCACTGAGCCTAGTTAAGCAATTTGGATCATGTGGATGTAGATGAAGAATGGTTAGGGAGCTCTCTGTTATCAAATTGTCTAGGGTTAAATTGATAATTAAATCAATTGATCTATAATCTAAATTATGAGTCCAATAAAGGGAGAGCTAACTTTCTTTAAGAGAATATTTCTTTGTCTATAATTACCTTCTAATTTCAAGTCTCCTAACATCTGCCAACATGAGTCTGTTAATTTTATAAATTACTACATTTTAGATATATTTCAATGTTATTATATTTTACATTTGGGGTAATTATATTTGAACCACATTTTGGAGAATACTTTGATAATTTGGGAGTTTATTAAGTATAATTTTTTATTATAGAAAACATTGCCATAATTCCTTCCCGATATGATGGCACTTTGCCACTTACTTAATTTCGAGATGGCTTGTAATTTAATAATTTAAGAACTTGTATACTTAGGAAATACAATGTAATTTCAAATAATATGGGATAGAAATGGAATAGATTGAAGGAAGGTTGTCATATTTTTCTTTGCCCACTAAGATTTTGAAGTGGTTTTTCAGAATCAGAGTTGAAGTTCATTTGTTCTGTCATCCTTGAAACTCAAAGTATTATTAAAATTCAGGTTTAGGCATGCATTATTAGCCAGAATTTTGTATTAAATTAGTATAGATTAAGAAGTAACTAGTTTCTGCCCACAGAGTCAAAAGCCAGTAAAAAATCAATAAACATTTCAGCCACTCTTATCGTTTTCTTAATGAAATTTTCCAGAAATCAAGTGCATAGCATAAATAGTTTAGTTGTGTGTTTACAACCCTATAGATTTTACTAGAAAATGATGGCATAAAACCATCTGAATGTTTTAAAAAGAAAAGTGACACCACATAGAATGAACTTTCCTGTAAATGAACTTTAAATACTTTTTGTGGGTTTGGACAATTTCTCTTTTGAAGCAAAAATAGGTATGGGCTATGCTTCAAATTTATGTCATTGATAATATAACCATGGAATGAATTTAGGAGAAATTGTCTTAACCATTTATCACTATAGTGATATTTAAACTTAAGAGTCTTATATCCACTCCTCAAAGTAAAAGAAATAATAAGAGGAACTTGAAATATATATATATTTATATTTTACAAATGATAGAATATTCTGGGGTAAAAAAATATCACTCCATACCCCCACCTCACTTATAAATGACTGTCCTAAAAGAATAAGCTATGAAGAAATCTATATGGCAAGTTGAATAAGAAAGGGAAAGTTAACATAGAGGTATGTGGACATGAGAAATGATGCCACAAATGTCAAAACTCAGGTACTTTTGAAGAAAAATATATGGCATCTAAATGATCAGGGTATACATTAAGGGATAATATGGAAACAATTATCTGAAAACAAGACTGGAAAGCTTCTATTTATTTAGCAATAAAAACAAATCTAAGGCCCAAGGTAAGAATTTCCAGTCTTAATCTATACTCTGCCATGAAATTTGTATGTTTGGTTCAAAGATGATAGCCCAGGGATTCCATTATTTATAAGTATGTAACTGTGATTATTAATTTTGGTTTATATTTATGAAACCTCTTTCTATGTGGCAGATGGTTATTGGTCTTAGGGAGGCTCTAATCCTTATGACATGAATTAAAAGAGAAAGGGAAGATGAATGTTGAGGTCTAGACACCAACAATAAAATTTCTGAACCCACAGAATACGATGGGTATGAAAGTCAGGTTTTGTCTAGAGAGAAAAGTGTCTACAATTGCAAATAATTTAACTTTACATCCAGAAATAAAATTGGCCAACTCAGTAATTACAGAATTTTAACACAATTCATAAATTAAAAGGAAAAGGGTTTGTATGTTGTTAAGGGATTTCTGAAATATAGGAAAGAATGTTGTCTACATCTTTCCTTTCTGATTCTTGGGAAAGTGGGGCATGATGGAGATCAGATGGAACCCTACTGCTCTTTCTCTGATTTATGCTCTATGTGTGTCTAATAAGGGTTGATCCACAAATTTGGAAGAAAAGGCAGTGTGTTAGAACCATGCCCCTGACTAGTGAATGAGAAAATGCCAGTTGAGGCCAATTGGCTGCTTGCCTAGCCAGGAGAAATCTACAAGCCTTTAGGATAAAGCCCAAAATTTCACTCAGTTTCCTTTTCCACTCAGCGTATGAGGAAAAGCACCCCAAGATATTTTCTACTCACTTTGCCTGAGAGAACCCATGGGTTGACTATGGTCTGCACAGGATGCAGAAGTTCTCATTTCTCCTATCTTCTAAAAATGGGCAGAGTTCTAATGGAAAGATGCAGAGGCAGAGATCAAAGATTTAGAAGACAGAGCACCTGAAGGTCAGAAGTTTTCAGATCTTTGGCTGCATATTTAGCAGGAGGACTATAAAATACATAAAGGAGTTGTAAAATACAAGTCATATCACTAAGAGATTCAATGTAGCTAGAGACCAATTCATAGGGGAAACATGAAATAAAACATCTACAATAATCGAAATTAGAAGGCAAGTGGAAGAAAGTGTCATATAAACCAAGGTGCATAATATCCACCACCTGGAGATTATGTAAGTGGTGAGACTTAGGAGCAAAGATGATTAAAACTCTATTAACACATAGCAGTCTGACAATTAAGTTTGCGAACTCATTCAAGAATAAGTGCTACATGCTTCATTGCTGAATATCACTACAGTTACCTTGGACATACTCCCCTTGGGAAGCTGTGCACTGATGTCAGTCCCCAGTCCTCCCCTCAAAGCCATTTTTTAGAACTCTTTCTGGAATAGTCATCAAAGCTGTTGTCATTTGAGGTTGACAATGATGCTCACCAACTGACCACTGTGCCCTGATGTTGGCCACACTGTACAAACAATTCAGCAAATGTTCATAGCCCTGGAATATCAGTGTCTCACAGATGTGTTTGTGTCATGGGGGGAGGAGGGTGTCTTGCTGAGTGGCATTCATTATTGTTGTATGTTTTTGTGTGTACTATGACAACAGCTTTGATGGGCATTCCAGAAAGAGCTCCAAAATTGCTTTGAAGGGTACACAATGGCTACCCAAGAGGAACACTTCAAAGGTGACTGTAGTGATATTCAGCAGTGAGGTGTGTAGTACTTTTTCTGGGAAGAACTCCTGAACTTAATTGGCAGACCTTTGTGTATATGTATATATGTGCACATGTGTAATATTTTATATATACTTAAAGGATTAAAATGCTTTGGCCTGAAACTACTCACCTCTCACAATACAGAAATTAAAACAAGAGAGATTTAAACACTATTTTATTTTATCTGGGTTATTTAAAAGAATGTAGTAAGCAATACTCAGGTTGGCAAAACAACTCAATAATATCCTTCAGAACTTATCAAGGATTTTTTTTTTTTTTTTTTTTTTGGTTATTCTGAAAACATTACTATGCCTTCTGATGATGGGTGGAAAGCAATGGGCAATTTAAGCAAGTACTTTTGGGACAACTGTCCCTTTGTTCAAGGGTTTTGTTTTTTGTTTTTATTTTTCCTTCTCAGAATTTACACACAGAGAGTGAACTCCCTCATGTCTCACTGGCTAAGAGCAAGAAAGTCTGATAAATAGGTATCTTGATGATAGAAAATGAGATGAGCATAATGGGTTTAAATTTATCATGATTTACACCCTGCAGCTAACCACATTGTTGCCTCACAAAAATGGGAATTTTATTAGCCTTGACCTGGGAACAGTTGGCTCTGGGTAGCCCATAGAAAACATCGAACACAGTAAGCATTTTATCAAAAAGAGTGTACATTAATGAATAAAAGGATTATGTTCCCCTTGCAATATGAACAAATTCGTGCATGCTTGTTAATGTTATAAATCTATCAGAGGCAACCTTGGCATAATGGAGCAATTGCCTAGCCCTTATATGTCACCCATGACCCCTGTCATTGCTCTGAGTTAAAAGCCTCATATATGTACAGCCACAGCAAGTCTATACATTGTTGTCATAAAACATCTAATTATTTGCTTGTTTTTATACTTTCTAAAAGATTACAGAGCCAAAGATGAAAGATTATTCCAAGGTGCAAGACGAAAGGAAACTGGAGGCCCAGTTTGTGCAATTAAAATGGCTTTATTCCACCTGGGTGCAGGTGAGGTGAGATTTCCAGTCAAGCCAGGAAGAAATCCACAGGTGGGTAATGGCAAACAGGGTTTTAAGTCAGGAAGGTGGGGGTCAGGACATTCCCTTTCCTGGGTGGGGCATCTGTAAGGGTGGGGTTGGCCAATTTGTCTTTTCCAGGTGGGACATCCAGTGGGGATGATTCTTTGGGCAGGGTTTGATTCTATCACTTTCTACCAAAATAAATGTGTCAGTCAATATTATATAGATATTTTCTATCAAAATCTGAATATCAAGAAACTAAGGACTAAGAAAGGGGTGCTCAGAGTTTCATATCCTTACCTTGACAAAAGTTGAGGATAAGAGGAGAGGGGTTTGTTTGTTTGTTTGTGTTTGCTTTTATTTTGAGACAGGGTCTTTTCTGTTGTACTAGGTAGAATGCAGTGGTGTCCTCGTAGCTCACTGCAACCTTAAACTCCTGTGCTCAATCCTCCTGCCTCAGCTTCTTGAGTACCTGTAACTACAGGTGCCCACCATCACACCTGGCTAATGTTTCTATTTTTTGTAGAGCCAGGATTTTGCTTGTGCTCAGGCTGTTCTCAAAGTCCTGACCTCAAGCAATCCTCCTGCCTTGGCCTTCCAAAGTGCAATGGATTATTGGCATGAGCCACCACCTGGCCAAGGTGAGGTATTTAATCCACTTACTGTAGAAGATAAAGCAAGATAACATGAGAATTACGCAGAAAATACAGGCAACCCAAGAAATAAAGTAGACGAGGAAGAAATGTTTGTGGGGAAAGTTCAATGGAAGGTAAATATAAATCCAAGTATACAAGGAGATTTATATGGTAGGAACAAGATCTAAGCTGTATATTAGTAACTGTGAGCTTTAGCCTAGAATTTGATAAAGATAGGTCTTAGGCCATTGGTCGTCCAAGTATGTTTCACAAACACACTGGGATTTCCAAGACTTTCACAGGTGTCTGAAAGGCTTGTTGGCAGAAGAAAAGAAACTAAGAGATCATTTTCTTTTCTCAGTGTATTGACATTTTCATTTCCAAATCAAAAGCAGTGGGTAGAATTATGTTCCCTTAGCAAGAATCAAAAAATTGCACCAAATCACGCTTCCAATGTATTGCATTCTTTACCACCACACATTTGAGGTAAGAAACAGACAATGTGAAGTAAAATAAGGGAACAAAAAACAAAAACAAAACTCTCATAAAGGACTTTTCTTAATGAAACAGTGGTGCAAATTATTAATATTACTAGTTTTAGTATACTATACACTATTTTCCTAATCTATATACCACAATTAGAAGCCAGCATGACGCAGTTCTGCCCCCTGCATGCCAGTATCATGGTTTTCTCAACCCATGCGATGATTTTAGTTGCAATTGAAACCATTAGGTTTTTTTCAAGAAACATCATTTTCACTTGAAAAACCATTTGACAGGCAAATTATGATTATTCAAACTTGGGAATTGGCAGACAGCTTTTCAAATGGAATGAAGTGAACTTGTCACTGGAAAGGAAAACTGTTGACAGCATTTCCTTCAAAATTATCATAGTTAATCAGAAAATATTACTTCCCTGTCTTTTTCTAATAGTAGAACTCTGAAAAATCTACATTCACCTCTGCGACTTCTCAATATTCAAAGAATTTTCTGATGAGATTGTTGAGGATAGTAACAGTTATGATCTTCTAAATATTTATTTTACCATAAAGTGTGTCAACCTTTGTGTCTTGTTTAACTTAGTAAACTAATATTTTCTAAATAACCAATGCAAAGTGTTATAAAATCAGGTATAAGTAAACTTTCCATTCAAAGTGTCAGGCAAACTAGTGGATTTTAACGTAGTGCAGAAAAAATACTTTTAACGAGATTTCAGACATCAGATCATCACTCTACCTTTTCTGTTGAGTTTGGGCATGGTGTCAGAGAAGAATATCCACACTCATGTGGAAGGGATAGTGGCTAGCAGGAAAGATGTATCTCTTCTATTTATCATAAGAAAAAAAAAAAATCCACATGTCAACAAGGCCCAAAGCCACAGATTAGGGTATAGATGCAGAGAGAAAGGAATCCTCATCCAGTGCTGGTGACACTGCAAACTACTCAACCTCTATGGAAAGTAGGATGGAGAGACCTCAAAGAACTAACAGTAGACCCACGGTTTGATCCATCCATTCCACTACAAGACATTTACCAAAGGAAAAAAAGACTTTGTATCAAAAAGACATTTGCATTGGAATCATTATAGCATCACAATTCACAATTGCAAAAAAATAGAAACAAGCCAGGTGCCCACCAATATGTGAATAGATTAATAAAATGTAACATATATATAGTATAGAAATTATATATAATGTAATAATAAAATGTAACATATATATAGTATAGAAATTATATATATATAATTTAATAATAAAATGTAAATTATATACATTTATATAATATAAATACATACATATACATAATATGTACTAGAACAGGTGTCCTCAAACTTTGGCCCATGGGGCACATGCAGGCGGCCTAGGACATTTATCTGGCCCTATGGGTGTTTTTGCCCCCACTGCCTGTCCTGCTTAGCAGCAGACTTGTCCCAGGGCCAGCAGTCCAGCCCTCCAATGGCCTGAGGGAACTGGCCTACTGTTTAAAAAGTTTGAGGACCCCTGTACTAGAATATTCAATATGTATTGAATATTGCACTAGATAAGTTCCCTCAGGTAGCCTATACAAAGACATAATATGTCCTAGAATACAATAATATTCATGTATATATTATTATATACATAACAGTAATAAAATGTAATATATATATACACACACACCATGGAGTACTACTCAGCAATAAAAAAGAATGGTGATCTAGAATATTTCCTAACAACCTGGATGGAACTAGAGACCATTCCTCTAAGTGAAATATCCCAGGAATGGAAAAACAAACATCGCATGTACTCAATACTAAGTTGGAACTAGTCAATTAACACTTAACTGAACATATGGACGTAAAACTCAATGGAAATCAAGTGGGGGGGGGGTTGGCTAAATTCATACTTCACTGGCACAATGCACATACTCTGGGTGATGTGCACACTTAAAAGTTTTACTTCAAAAGTACACAAGTGAATTATGTAACAAAAATCTGTGTACCCTGGTAATATTCCGAATTTCATTTTTTTCTTTAAATACTACATATTCATGCTTATTTGGAACAGACATTCAATTACAATTTCAGTTAATAAAAATATCTCTGTCTATTCTTTTTTTAAAAAGCAGTGAGGAGTGTGGTTCACTAAGGAAGCTTCAGATGCTGTGCCACTGAGGCCAAACTTTACCCGTCAGGGGCAGGCCTTGCTCTCTGCCGGGCGCTCCCAGGGCTCCCAGCTGAGGACTGAGCAGTGTGGGCCCTGGAGCTGGGCCTCTTCTGTCTGAAGTAAGACTCTTCTTTTTTTTAAATTTCAGGTTAGTATGAGGGCACAAATGATTAGGTTACATTGTTTTCATTTCTAACGTAAAGGTCAAGTTGTGTTGAGCCCTTCACTTAGGGGGCATGCTGAACTTTTCTAAGTTTTAGTCTGTCCTCTGGCGCTCCCTCTTGTCCCTCTTCCAGAATGCAGCCAGCCGGGAAGGTTCGAGCTCTGGATCACACGGTCCCTTAGAAACCCTTGGCCCCCTGTGGCCACTGCAGTCTGGACAGGAGTTGAAAAACCTTAATGTGGGGACACAAAAACTGAAGAGCTGCAGCTCCCCGGGAAGGGTAAAGTGGATGGAGAAGCAGTGTGGCACCGGCCTTCCCACCCCAGGTGTGTGGTGAGGAGGCCCGGCCGGAAGCCAGCTGGCAGCCCAGGGTTTTAGTTTGAAGAAACTCCCAGTTCACTGGTGGTAGCAGCTTTAGGGCTCTTGAGAGTAGAGAAGCTCTCCAGCAGCTCGGAAGCCTGCGGTCCTCCAGACTGCTGAGAGAGAGAGGAACCAATCAAGCCTACACCTCCCCGATCCACAGGGCTCTAAGTTTCTCAGGGTTGATCTCTTAAGAAATCTTGCTCCTTCTTGTTCTTCTTTGCAGTCTCCTCCTGTGGAATCTCCAGTTGGTTCTGGAATGTTTCAGAATTACACCTGAGCCATGGACTTTTTTTTTTTCTTTCTGTTTTTGTTTTAACCTAAAACTTTTCCTTCTCTCTCAGATGATGCAGAGACTGATGTCTCTAGTCAGCCATGTTGGCCCCTCCCTCTGTTAAACTAAATCCCAGTAGTGGGGATTTAGTGACTTCCCTCAAAGTCACAACACAGGAACTGTGACATACTCTCCAAAACTATAGTTGGTGAGTAGGACTCTGAATTTTGTGAGAATTTTCACGCACCCCCCCTCTCCCTGCAAGGAGACCTGATTATACTACAGGCAGAGCAGGATTGAGGCTTGACTGAGGCTACCGCCTTGTCAACCAGCTACACCTCAGCTACATGGTAAAGCTTTGGGCCTTAAAGGACACAGACTTAGTGTCATGTTTTGAATCCCTAGAAGGAGCAAAAGGAAGAGAAGTTTAAGTATCTGTGTGGGTGCCCTGCAGATACATATCAGAGGCCTTGTCAAATGAGTATAAATTAGTTTTGTTCCTCAAGTGCCAGTGAAATAGAAAAAAGAAATTTTTAGAACTTTCCAGGACAGCACGTTATGTGCCATCAAATTCTGCACTGAATACAGTTACATTCACATGATATGGAACATCTGAGGCTACACGAACCAAAACTGAATTCCGTTGATTATATTCTACTATAAGTTTCCAGCTCTTGTCAATGTTTTCATTGGCCCCGTGGGCCTGTAGTATTCAGTAGTGCATCTCTTATTATTCCTGCTAACTTTAATTTCTTAATTGGGACTGAGAGGCTGAGACGATGTATATGGCAGGGTCAAAATCTGAATATAGTTTTCTTTCACCTTCCAGGCTTCTGTATTTTTCTGTGGGACCACATGGGAATCACCTCACCACACAGCAGCCCTGTGAGAATCTGCTTGGCACTGTATGAGTGCTTAAACTACTCGTATGAAAAATCACAAGTGCCAATTACACATTTTCACAACAAAAATACATACATCTGGCACCTATAAAGTCACTTCAGATTTCTACACCTTGTGAGTGTTGCCTGTGTGTGTGTTTCCCTATCAGAACACAAAGAACTTTAACCCTTCTCTGCAGGTGAGTGTGGAAAGGCAGGGAACAGCAGAGTCCTGCCTGTGGGGAGGGATGGGGGTGGAGCTTTTTCTCTTTTGACTTCCTGCCTGGGAGACAGCACAGCCTTCTCCGCTGTGTGTCTGATGATTTCTGCAATCTGAAATCAGATCAGATCACTGAGCCCTGGGAGCTCATTGTGCCCTCACCCCTGTTGACTTCTGGTTTTAACCTCTTCTGCAAAGAGCTCATTAGTCACAGCTACATTGCCTCTCAGTTGGGGAGTGGGGTTTGCTGTCCCCTTGTCATGATAATGTCTCTTCATCTTCCCATCCACAGCGAGAGTGAGCGAAAATCAAACCACTTTCCTGAGAGTTTACTTTAATTGTCACTCAGACTGCTTAACCTCTAAACCTCCATCCACAGGCAGGACAGTAGAGGTCCTATCCTTCAGCTGAATCCTGTGGGATGATAAAGGAATTATTTGGTGTCCACTCTCCAGATGAACCACACGAGGAAAGCCAGACTGTAGCAGCATGTATTTATTCAGATTTGAGACAAAGTGATACAGATATCTACAGCAATTTTTTACTGCCTCTAGACTTATTTCAAAGCTTGTAGATTTTACTGATGGATTGGAGGTGAAGTGTAAGAGCAAGCCTGAAGTAAAAAATGACTCCAAGATTTGTTTTAATCTATTCTACTGTAGGGATGGAGTTCATTTTTAAAAGGTGGAAAATATTATGAGATGAATTTATTTACAAAAAATTGATCTAAGATTGGATGTTTTTGTTTTGTTTTGCTTTCCATGGTCTTCATGGTTTTTTTTTTTTTTAATTTTTTCCTAGCATCAAGATATAATTAATAAATAAAAGTGTGTATTTATAGTTTATCATGAGATGTTTTAACACATGTTAGGGTTGAGGTTTTATTAGACCTGGATGATACATTGAGAATGGCTCCAGAAAATAGAGAGAGATGTGTGATTACAGCAATTAGCTATGGAACCCAAACAACCAGAAAATGTTAAAGAATAATAAAGCAAATAGAAAGTTGTTTTTTTTTTTTTTTGCACTTTTTGGCCCAGGCTGGGTTTGAACCCACCACCTCCGGTATATAGGGCCAGCGCCCTACTCCTTGAGCCACAGGCACTGCCCAAAAGTTTAAAGTTATGATTGAATTGAAAAATCGTAGGTCATGATATACCAGAAGAATCCTTATCTAGAATACAATGGTATAGATATAGAAGCTGAGATTCTAAGAGGCTGAGACGATGTATATGGCAGGGTCAAAATTTGAATATAAGTATTCTGACTCCAAGGGCTATATTTTAAATAATATGTTGCACAAAAACACCAGATATTAACAACAACTACTATTTAGTGCCATTTATCATTAAGAACTAGTATTGTTACCAACAGCTAGTAAGTAATGGGATAGTAACACATATATTAGTGCTGAAATTTCTATTTAATTACATTATTACATTATAAACACACATATATCACACATTATTATGGTTCTAATATGAGGTATTTGAAATCAAGAAAGGTCAGAATTCAGGATTTTCTATTACAAAGTGTTTCTGTAAATGATTTTTTTAACATTAACTAATTAGTTGATCACCCACATTTCTCACACCACCAAAAGGCTAGATAATGCTAATCTTATTTGTGGAAGCTAGTTTCAAGAAAAGAATATTTCAGTATGTGCTCCAAGAATTTTATCTAAAATTGATTAAATAAACAAAATCAAACATTTACCTATGACTATGTCTGTATAATGTATAAAAACATAATTTACTATTTAGCTTTCAAATTGTTAATATGTATTACATTAGAGATAAATGATAATTTATTAGAATTTATTTAGAAAATTGCAAGAAATGCATCTACAAAGAGCTACAGATTTCTTGGAGGACATATAAAGCTAAAATGGGATTGTTTTATTTTCAGAAAATAAAAAGCAAATGAACACATGGATCTATTTAAAAAGAAGGAATAAAAAGTATATTTGTGTATATAAATATATGTAGATATTAAATAAAATATATGCAGACATATAGATGCTAAGCCAATATATCTGTGTAATCTTTCAACCAAAAATTGTTTTCCTACAAAAAGAATCTAGAATGTATGACAATCTCAACTTTGTTATGAGCTGAAAATTGCAGTACTTTCTTCATATATATTCAACAACTGTCTGGAGTTCAACAGATTCATATGACCCAAGAAAGAAGTGAAGCTAATAAAACTAGAAACTCATTGAGTTTTAAAAGGTGATGACCATGGAAATAGAAGAGCAGTGTTTCAAATTGACAGGGTAGTGTAAATCTACGCTACTGTTTCTGGATATGAACTGTCACAGATAAAACTGTGGTCCCAGGGAGCCTATCTGGCAGTAGTAGGTATGTTTCATTAAAAAACAAATCACCTGTATGGTTTATCTTACAAGGGTACAAGTGAATCTTTCTAAAAGTAGAATATAAACATCTTAACACAATAACTAAGAAAATGACATAAAGGCTATGTTAACAAGTTTGATGAAAATATTTCAAATTGTATATAAAAACACCACACTGTACCCCATGATTGCATTAATGTACACAGCTATCATTTAATAAAAAAAAAAAGTATGAATTCCTATTTAATTAAAATGGAGGATGTTTGCTTTGTTCTGCTTAAATCATTAAGTGAAAGACAATCATTGAATTTTTATAAATTCTTCCTGTAATTAATTCACTATCTTACACAATTATTTATTTGATACCCAGCATATTAGTTTGAAACTAAGTTGATTTTATGTTGTATGTATTTCAGGTAGAGACCTGTATCTATATACATATTTTCTGAATTAAAAACATATTTTCTTAAAAAGATAAGATTGAAACTAGATGTTTTTAAAAGGTTCCTTTACATCTCTTCAATCAACAGCTAACATATAGAAAAATAAGATGTTTTGTCCTTATTTCAATCAGATAATTTTTTGGTATTTAGTTGTTTGAGCTTCTTACATATTTTAAATATTAACTCCTTGTCTGATGTATAAATGCTAGATATTTCCTTTCATTCTGTAGGTTGTGGCTCTACTCTACGGATTACCTCCTTTGTTGTGCAAAACTTTTTCATTTGTTGTAATCTCAATTGTCTGTTTTTGTTTTTGATGCCTGTGCTTTTGAGGTCTTATCCAAAAAATCCTTCCCATTGTTATGAAGCATTTCCCCAATGTTTTCTTCTAGTAGTTTCAAAGTTTCAGGTTTTATATATGTGTCACTAATCCATTTTGTTTGTTTGTTTTTTTATATGCTGAGAGATAAGAAGCTAATTTCACCCTTCTGCATGTTGCCATTTATTGAAGAGACTGTGCTTTCCCCAGTTTGTGCTCTTGGCAATCTTATCAAAAATCAGCTAAGCATAAAGCTATGGATTTATATCTCAGGTCACTATTCTATTTCATTGGTTTATGTACCTATTTTTATGCCAGTGTCATACTTGGTATGATATGGCTTTGGATACCATATTATTATCATATGTTTTGGAAGTCAGGTAGTGTGATGCCTCCAATTTTGTTCTTTTTCTCAAGATTGCTTTGGGTATTCAGGATCTTTTGTGGTTCCATGTAAATTTTAGAATATTTTTTTCTAATTCTGTGAAGAATGCTTTTGATATTTTGATAGGTATTGCATTGAATCTGTAGGTCACATTGGGTTGTTTGAACAGACATTTCTCAAATAAAGATATACAAATGCCCAAGAGGTATTGAAAAAATGGCCAACAAAATTAATCATCAGGGAACTAGAAAGCGAAAGCACAATGAGATTTTACCTCATCCCAGTTAGAATGACTGTTATCCAAAAGACAAAAGATAAGGAATGTTGGTTAGGATGTGGAATAAAGAGAATCCTGTACACTGTTGGTGGTAATGTAAATGAGCGCAGCCATTATGAAAAACTTTATGGAAGCTCCTGAAAAGATAAAAAATAGAGCAACCATATAACACAGCACTTCTGCAACAGGGTGTATACAAAAAGGAAATTGGCCAGACACAGTGGCTCATGCCTGCAATCCCAGCACTCTAGGTGGCTGAGGTGCAAACTTCGCTTGAGCTCAAGAGTTGGAGATCAGCCTGAGTAAGAGCAAGACCTGGTCTCTACTCAAAATAGAAAAATTAGCCAGGAATTGTGGTGGGAACCTGCAGTCCCAGCTACTTGGAAGGCTGAGGCCTATATCATGTTCTGCAATAGCATCAGCTAGACAAAATCTCCCTAAAAAGCAAAGTTTGAGACCAGATGGCTTCATGTCAGAATTCTACCAAACCTTTAAAGAGGAACTTGTACACATCCTACTTAACCTTTTCCAAAATGTAGAAAAAGATGGAATACTACCCAACACATTCTATGAAGCGAACATCACCTTGATCCCCAAACCAGGAAAAGACCCAACAAAGAAAGAAAATTACGGACCAATATCACTAATGAATATTGATGCGAAATATTCAACAAGATCCTAACAAACAGAATTCAGCAACACATCAAACAAATTATACACCACAACCAAGTAGGTTTTATCCCAGGCTCTCAAGGCTGGTTCAACATACGTAAACCTATAAACGTATGATGAATCTAAAATTCATCACATAAACAAATTAAAAAACAAAGACCATATGATTCTCTCAATTGATGCAGAAAAAGCTTTTGATAACATCCAGCATCCTTTCATGATCAGAACTCTTAAGAAAATTGGCATAGAAGGGACATTTCTCAAATTGATAGAGGCCATCTACACCAAACCCACAGCCTAGTATCATACTGAATTGAAATCATGGCCACTCAGATCAGGAACCAGGCCTGGTTGCCCATTGTCTCCATTGCTTTTTTACATTGTAATGGAAGTTTTAGCTATTGCAATTAGGGAAGAAATGGCAATCAAGGGATCCATATAGGGTCAGAAGAGATGAAATTTTCACTCCTCACAGATGACATGATTATATACCTGGAAAATATCAGGGATTCTACTGCAAAACTCTTAGAAGTTATCAAAGAATATAGCAGCATCTCAGGTTACAAAATCAACACTCATGAATCGGTAGCCTTTATATATACCAACAACAGTCAAGCTGAAAAAATACTCAAGAACTCTATTCCATTTACAGTAGTGCCAAAGAAGATGAATTAACTGGGAGTTTACCTAACAAAGGACGTGAAAGAACTCTATAAAGAGAACTATGAAAATCTAAGAAAAGAAATACCTGAAAATGTTAATAAATGTACATACCATGCTCATGGCTGGGAAGAATTAACATCATTAAAATGTCCGTATTACCCAAAGCGATCTGTAATTGTAATGCAATCCCTATTAAAGTTCCATTGTCATATTTTAAAGATCTTGAAAAAATAATACTTCATTTTATATGGAATCAGAAAAAACCTTGACTAGCCAAGACATTACTCAGAAATAAAAACAAAGCAGGAGGAATCACGCTCCCAGACATCAGACTATACAATAAATCCAAAGTGATCAACACACTGTCTTGATGTTGCAGTAAATTGGAAGCTTTCTGACAACATAAACCTGTGTCTTGCATGGTGGGTGTTTTGTTTGTTTGAGACAGAGTCTAACTCCATGCCCTGGATGGAGTGCTGTGGCTTCATCCAACTCACAGCAACCTTAAACTCTTGGACTCTGTGATCCTCTTGCCTCAGCCTCCCAAGTAACCAGGAATGCAGGTGTGCATCACAACAACTGGATAATTTTTTCTATTTTTAGTAGAGTTGGGGATCTTGTTCTTTTTTTTTTTTTTTTTTTTTGAGACAGAGCCTCAAGCTGTCCCCCTGGATAGAGTGCCGTGGCATTACAGCTCAGAGCAACCTCCAACTCCTGGGCTCAAGTGAGTCTCCTGCCTCCGCCTCCCAAGCAGCTGGGACCACAGGCGCCAGCCACAATGCCTGGCTATTTTTTGGTTGCGGCCGTCATTGTTGTTTGGCAGGTCCGGGCTGGGGATTTGAACCCGCCACCTAAGGTGTACGTGGCTGGTGCCTTAGCCGGTTGAGCTATAGGCGCCGAGCCTGGGGATCTTGTTCTTGATAAGCTCAGACTGATCTTAAACTTCTGAGCTTAAACAATCTGCCTTCCTTGGCATCCCAGAGTGCTAGGATTAAAGGTGTAAGCCACTGCTCCTGGCCAACTTTCTTTTTCTGTTTTTTCTCTCTCTCTCTTTTTTTGAGAATCATGTTGTTTACTTTTTAAATATTTAAGGCCAGGACTCAGGAGACTGAGATAGAAGAATCACTGAGCCCAGGAGTTCAACCCCAGCCACCCAACTAGCCAGCCAGGGTGACACAGTGAAACCCTGGGCTTGCATAGTGTTTTGATCAAGGAGATTTTGAACCAATGCTTAATACATTACACTGAAGTGATTTTAAGTAATCAAATTAACCCAGATTCCATCGTAAATATTAACTTATTAAATATTCAGGACACAGATTTGGCCTAATTTACTTCTCGATAACAAAGTGGTCAAATATCCACAGGGTACCAAAAAAGAGCATGTTTTCACTAGAGTAAAGCATTGTTCAATAACTTCTAAGCCTGAAGGAAAAACAAATAAACCCTATTTTGAAATTCTGTCACCGTAGTGATTCAATTTCAATAATATTTCCTTAACACCAGAAATTTTGCCATTTTCCTAGTCAGTAAAATAAAGGCTGAACTATATCTACAACTAATTTCAACAAGGACACCATATATATCATTCAACCATGTTCAAATTTAATAACAATGTGTTTCTAAATATCATCTTTAGATTTACTGAATCAATCAACAACCTAGTAGTGGGTTATTTTAGGAAAATTAGAAAAAATATTTTCTAAAATATGATTGAAATAAACTTCATTGTCCCCAATTGAGCCTTCAAGTCTTAAAGACTAGGAAAAATAAATATAAGTTCTTGCTTATGTCAACATCAGACAAAACAAATGTTTACTGAGACCTACTCTTATGGTTTAAGGAACTGCACTCCCAGATTGCAAGAGAAAAAAAAGACAAAAAAAAGTTTATAGTAATAAAATATTAAAGATAAATGATAATATTTCTTATGACTATATTGTATAATGCATAATTGTTGAACATGTCTTAGGTATACATGGGGATGTGTTTATATATAGGGTTGTATATGTGTAAAATGTTATACATGTAGGGATGTGTATCAGGAGTAAGTGTGGGTGTGTACACATATAATTGTGTATAGGTGGCTGTTTACATGTCAGGTGTATGGATATGTGTGTATGTGGGTGTTTAGAGGACTGTGGAAATAGTGGGAGTGTGAATGTGTGCATGAATATGTGCACTCCCGTGTATATCTGTGTGTGCACTTGCACATGACGAGTATGTTCATGTCAGTGGTTGTCAACCAAGAGAAATTTTGCCTCTGGGAATATTTTGCAATATCTGTATTCATTTTTGATTGTCATATTGGAGTAGAATAATGCTACTGATTTCTAGTGGGTAAATACTAAGCAATTAGCTACTAGATACTACTTAAAAAGCTGCAGTGCATATATCCTGTAACCCTCCATGACTATTCTGCACAGAGCAAAACAGCAACACTGCTGATCTTTGGAGATACCGTGTGTGTGTGTTGAGGTTACAGGAATACCATAAAACTTGCACAGGGTAAGCGGTCAATAATCTTTTCTGTAATTTTATGCTTCACGTCATAAACAAAACCTCAGGCTATTTGAACATGCTCCTTTGCATCATGGTTATCATCGTTATCTGACACTTTGAGAAGGTTTTAGTTATTTTTACCTGACAAGCTATCTATAAAGAAATATTTAACACCTCCTTAATGTGAGTATGAGACTTACATTTTCCAAAACCACAAACAAATCTATCCTAACAAAGATTCCTTTCAGAAACTCTCTGAGAAGCAATTATTTTAATGCTGACATAAAGCCATTACATTTTGTTACCACAGATTAAGTCATGCCTGTTTATGTTCTATACTTGGAATCTGTGTACATTAGATGTGACCTACTACATATGTATATTGAAACATAAAATTATCTTTTATGTTTACTTTTTCCAATCTATAGTTCACGAAAACATTTCTGGTATTAAAAGTACTATCATTCACTCGGGTTTGTTTCTAGGAAAATGATCCTTTCCAGTGACATCATGAATTATCATACTGGGTGGATGACTTAATACCATCCCTTTCATCATGATTTCTATTTTCTCAGTTTCTTGATTTTTAAGACTCCTTCTGGTAGAAGAAAAGGCTGAAAATGATATCTCTAGTTTATTACAGCATTTTTCTGAGGGCACATCTTTGATTGAAATGACATTAAATCCCCTGAGAAGTAGAAACTATGGAGGATGCAGCCCACACATCTCTGATCAAACCTTTGACTTTGTTACTATAGCTGTCAAAATAAACTAATAGGAAACACGAAAAAAGGGAGTTCTCATTTTTAACCGCCAGATGCACTCTGACCACTCTCTCAAAATATTTTCTGTTCATTATTTTTTTTAATGTGCTTTCTCTGTCATAAACTTGTACAATGCATAGTGTATAGAGACTGTGAACGTGTCAAAGGTATTTGTTAATTTGCACAAGGACATGCATGCCACAATCTCGTATATAAGATGATATCTGGCAGCCTGCTTACAGTTTACTTTTAAAGCAAATATTTATAGTTGCTCTGTGCTGTCAGTTTCTTTTCTTGACATATAATGTACCAGTTGCTGTTTAACTCTTATTATTATGCACTCTTCTGTACACGTAATATTCTTCTTTCTGAGTGTCAACTGCATGCTTTTTGTGGGTCCAGAGAAAAAAATGCACCAATTAATTTTATTTGCATTTTCTCTCCCATCTGTAATGGTATCCAAGTGGAAATATTAGGGTAATTTTCCATTCATATTCTAAGAAAGTTACTGCTGTCTACAATAAGCCCACTGACTTAAATAAAACACTTAATATATTGCATTTGTGGGGTTGTCTTTTGGTCTGCCTAAAATGTTTTCTTCTCTTTTAAAGTATTTTACAAATGCTTTAGAGAAGAAATCAAGGTGAATTGACAGACAAATCAGACTAATCTTTTGCCTGGGGGCTAGCCTTTAATACATTATTATCTGTCTAGTTTTTTCATTTTGATAAGCAAAGCAACCCAAATGATACCAAAGTCATTTATTTCTTGAGGCTACAACGAGCGCACTGCTGCTTTTTTGGTGAGTAAATACATTCACGGGAAGGAAAGACAAACTGACATTTTAATTCATGCTTCTATGACTTCAGATAAAAAATATTCTGGCTGCTCCTACTAAAATATTGGTATTCGGGCTTGTTATATGATCATGAAATTTGGCATCAAAATGGAATAGCAATGATCTTGTTGAGTGGGGGTAATATTGGGGTGATATAAATGGTGATGACAAATTTTAGGGGTAATGAGAAAAATAGCTTTCAGGTAGCCATAAGCAGATACAGAGTAAGAAAATTCTGGGGTCTCTATCTAATTCACAAGTGTTTTTAACCAGTAAAACAGACTATTAATGAATGACAAAGAAGGCTGTAATCCATGACATATGTGGAGGACATGTTATTTAAAATCTTCTATTTCTTTCAAAGTCTTCAGGTCCTTTAACAAGATCATGCAGTGAAACAATGAATACCACTCAATTTATTTATTTATTTATTTATTTATTTATTTTTGGAGACAGAGTCTCATTATGTCACCCTCAGTAAAGTGCTGTGGCGTCACAGCTCACAGCAACCTCAAATTCTTGGGCTTAAAAGATTCTCTTGCCTCAGCCTCCCAAGTAGCTGGGACTACAGGTGCCCACCACAACTTGTGACTGTTTTTGTAGTTGTTATTGTTTTGGCAGGCCCAGGCCAGGTTCAAACCCACCAGCCCCATAGTGTGTGGCCAGAACCCTAGCCACTGAGCTATAAGCAATAAGCCAACAATTTTCTTAAACGTATCAAAAATGAAGACATTATGCTAGTCCATATGGAGAACTATGAATATTACCAAGAAACTCCTTAAAATATTTAACTTAAAAAGAGACAAGTATGAAAAACAGATATTTCCTTCCTTATTAATAATGTATCTAGATTAATATTTGACGAAAATTTTATTAAAAGAGGCACAGTTACATTTAGGACATTTAAATATTTAATGAGAACATTATAAAGAAAGAAAAGCATGAGGGTACAAAATGCTAAGGGCTATTTTCATGTGTTTTGAAAGCAGAATAAATTTAATGTGGTCAAAATAGGTTAACTATAATCACTATCAAAAAATCCTTGGTAGCAACTTGGTAATAGCTTCAGTAAAAAAGTTACATATTATATAGAACCATTAACTATTGAAATTATGTATAGTTTAAAGTCATTGCCTAAATATCTAAACCTTTGATACAAATAATAATAATGGTTTAACTATATAATTATTTTAGATTTGGAAAGGCTGGCAAACATGTATTCTCTCAACTCTATCTTAGAGAAAGAGTGAAAGAATTGCCGAATTTGTATTCAAGCATTTATGCATTTTGTATGAAGTAACCATTGAGTATGTCACTTTGAGCATTTATTCATACAGGAATTAATACTAATCTTGCATGACTTGGGGAATGATAAAATGACACACTTGGTGCTAGAACATTATTAGAGGTAGACATATGTCAAAGTATTTATGATATACACGCCATGGAAGAGACATCGTGCAATACGCTGAGAGACACACAGGGAACTTCAAAATCATTTTGAATTTTAAGTAAGCTGAAATTTCAGTGAGGAAGACAAGATGCTTTGTCATAAATTGAATGTTGAGAACTAAACAAATAGCAGTTGAATGAATCCTCACCAGCTAAGATTTAATTAGGTTTGAAAATAAGCACAAAAGTATGATTCTTAAAATAGTTCAGGATTAAGACTTTATAATATCCCAAACATTTATCAGTTCCTGCTCATGTCACTTTTTTGAGCCAGGAGGATGTCTTTCAGCATTTCTTCTAAGCGGGGTCTGACAAGCAATAAATTCGTTGTCTTCTTTTATTTAAAGATGTTTTTATTTCACATTCGTTATTAAAGAATATTTTTGCTAGATAAAAAAATGTGCATTGACCATTGGATTTTTTCCTTCCTCTCAGCATTTAGAGTTGTTCCACTTTCTGTGTCCTCCACTTTTAAGAACAAGGTTAGCAGTAAGAGTAAGAATAGCATCGTTCCCCTGAATTTTGCTGGACTTACTCAAGTTTATTTGTAGGTAGTCTGTTAATCTGTGGTTTGCAGCAGTTTGACCATGGGGTGTCTAAGGATGATTTTTGGGGGGTATTTATCCTGCTTAGGGTTCAGTGAATTTTTTAGTATCTATTTCTATCTCTATTATCTATAAATTTCTGTCTTGCAAAAGTCGTAGCCATATTTGAAGAATATTTTCCCCACTTTTTCACTCAATCTCCTGCTGTGGAGTTTCCATGTAGCTGTCCTTCTATGAGTGTCTCTCTTTGTGTGTATGTTTTCCCGAAGTTCCCGCTAAAATCGTTTACATTTTCCATATTTTTATTAAAAAGATACATATTTGCCAATTGTTTCCTTCACTGTCATCTCTATTTGGCTGATTAGCCTATCCACTTTTTTATATCAGAAATTGAAGTTTTCAGCTGAAGGATTTCCAGTTTTTTGTTTCTATTTTTTTCTGTTAGTATTTCTCATATTTTCATTTACCACTAGCATTTTTTTTCCTTGAATATAGTGATAATTGATAGTAATCTACTAATTCCAACATCTAGGTCATCACAAGTTTAGTCTCTATTGATTGACTTTTTATGGGGGCTGAGGGACCCTGCAACGGTCACCCACTGACGGTGGTGGTGTGAGAGAACAGACTCAGTTCTCTTGGGTGGAATAACTGATGAGGGCCTTGAGAGGCACACGCTATTACTGGCTCAGGGAGAAGGTAGCAAGTGCTTCACTTAGCAGACTTCTCAAAGGTCCTTTAATTCATCAAAACCACAGAATGGGCTGAAGAGCTCATAATAGAGATAGGGAATGAAACACAGTGGTTGACCTAAGCAATCATTAGCAAGGAAATAGGACAAAGCAAGGGAAGGAATCTTGAGTGTTATATCAATCTAAATTCTAAATTTAAACAAGGAAAAGGTGATAATGTTCTTAACTCACTCTGGTGATTCCCACCTATACCTTGGCTTAGCTCAGCTGATAGTAATCCTTAGTTGCTATCCACTCCACAATGACTTACGGGTACCATTTACAGTGCTGGAGTGGGGAGGGGTGGAGAGGCCTGCACTTTGGTTAAACAGGTTCTCAGGAAGGTTAGCCCTGTATGGGTGCTAAGCATTCCATTTAAACCACAAAACTGTTACTGGGGTCTGAGGAACCTGGACTTTGCCCAATAGGCCTTTTGGAATGCTTTAGCCCAAGCTACACTATGAATTTAGCTAACATTTAGAGTTTCCCCTTTTTTCTTTAACTAAAAATCAATCATGATTCATCATAATAGAGAGGGGAATGTTAAGTGTTCTGGGTAAGGGGTCATCATCTTGATCTAGATAATAGTACATCCAGATAGCCAACATTGCCTCATCCTGGATGGTCCTTCAGAACAGGCTGCAGATGACATTCAACATTATAAGAAAACAAATAACCAAAAGAATTGATAAAGCAGAAAAAATCCAAATTCTCAAACTGAGACCAGGAAACCATGTTTTGGGATTAAGCCAATCTGTCACATTGTCAAGATGCTTTAAAGTTTGTTTTGAACATCATCTTATAGTTTCTTACATTGTCAGGTCTTGAAGGTCTTGAAGATCTGAAAGCTCTTGAGCTAAAGGTTTTTCAAATGCTTCCTATAAATGTAATTTTATGGTATTCTGATCCCGGGATACATTAAAAGGGAGGGGAGTGTCACACATGGCTAGGTATTTGGTGTTACATATGAGCTTTTTTCTTGTCCCCAAGACTACTAGTCTTTCACTCATCCAAGAGTACTGCAGCCTTAAGAGGATTGAGGCATTTTAGAATTTCTTGATCATGGTTGCTAAAGATTGAAGTTCAATGGTAGAATTTTGTAAATAACCATTAACTTGTTAAGCAGTATGAATGGTGTTCGATAAGGCAACTGCTGTAGGCTGGGGTAGCCTCCAGAGCAGTAGTGGCAGTAATAGAAGCTATAAAAATTCCAAGGAAATGTTTCTGGCAAAGCTTACTCAGAGCAGATGCTATTTTCTCTAAAGCATTAGTTTTCATCCACTGGTGAGTGAGGTTTACTGGAATCCAGGCCTCAGCTCCCTGTCTGAGTATGTAAACATGAGTTAAATCAAGTTGAGTCATATTTTGGTAAGTGAACAAGGGGTCACCCATGTTTTGTGAGCTTGGAGAATCAAATTCAAATGCCTAACTCATAAATGAGGATGTTTTATAAATTGGATAAAGGCAACTGTAGAAGTTAGTACAATGATATAAGGTTTGGAAGTACACACCATTACTTCTTCAGTTTCATCCCCTACAATGGATACTTCCACTATCAATTGTAGGAGATTTCTTTGAGCTTGGGAATAATGTCCATGCCGAATTTCTTGTAGGATAAAAGGTAAAACTACTCTCCAAATTTCCTTTTTCAGAGATGTAAGGAGGTTGTAAAGAAAGCTGCTGGATTCTTAAAAGAGGACTAGCTAAGCCAGGATTCCAATCCTTGGAGGCCTTATAACAAATGTAAGGCATATCAGTTTTCCAAGTTTCATCTGAACAAGGACAAACAGTCCAGTGGATCCCCAGTTTTCTAAAGTCCAATCATTTGGTGAGTAATTTCTTGTAAAATTTGGTGGAGAACAGTAAGTCCAAGTTAGATGTAAAGAAGGAATATCTTGGCCAATTCTCAATGCATGGTTACAAACAGGAAGAGATGGTTTATGAAAATTTCTTCCTGAAACTGTGGAACATCCTACTCTTACAGTATGAATAAATAATTCATGAGAAATATCAATGACTGCAGAAGAACTAGGATTACATATGTAATTCATATACTAATGTGGTTTCAAAGGAATATGGTAGGTAGAATTAGTTAAGGTGTATTCTCACAAACACCAATTCTGAGTTAACTTATGCCAGCCCCTATTAAATCGATGACCATCACATTCACCTGAACTAGAGTCCCATGAAGGGCCAGGCGTGGAAGCCAAGTTCTTCCAGTACTTTGGGAATCATTGCTGGGTATCGGGCTTTCAGGATCTTCCCAGGTGATGGGAGAGAAGAGGGATTGTTCTAGTAAATGAGCCCAGTATGACATCTGGTGGCTCTGTATATAAAATAAATAAATGTTCTAATAAATGAGCCCACTAATGACACCTGGTGGCTCTATATAAAATGATTTGGTTCACTTACCATTGTACTTACTTGATACACAAGTGAAAATAAAGCAAGTAAAACAAGGATCACCTGACTGCTTTGAGAATTAGCAGCAATTTTACTTATGGAAATAAAGAGATTCTGAGGGGTCATAGGTGCTTCAGTGTTTTATAGGATCTCTTGGGCACGGACAACAGGATGCTTCAGATCTCCTCAGGTGATGACCTTCTCTTCAAGTTTATAAGTTTTCAGCATTTCTGTATCTCCTCTAGTTGAATCTTTATATCTCTGGTAAAATCATCGCTAGAAGGCTGTGAGTTATTGTTGGATAGATATTAATCATTATTCAACAGAGATCCGGAAGAGGATTTGTGGGTGAACATTAGGAAAGTTCGGATTATAGGAATAGAGTTAGATTAATATAATGATGAAATCACGTATGAAAAGTTTTATGATCATGATCAGGTATGTAGGAAAATGGGAAAGGACATGAGCCTCCACAAAGAACATACCATACTGGGGATTTCAGGAGCCAGCTTGGCACGAACATCAAAGGACTACAGGAAAAAGGCCTGGCTGAAGTCAGGGAAAGCTTCAGAAAAAGGTCCATAAGGGCCTGGCTGGGGCCTGAAAGGGTTTGGGGAACCATTGTAAGATTAACTAGGACAGCAGGTGCAGTTGACTCATTGAGCAAGAAAGACTAGTTCTTATGGGTTTTAGATAAGAGGTTTTAGCTTTTTTCTCCTGGGCTCTTGAGATGAGTAGAGCATCAACTAATCTGCCCCCGAGGAACACAGAAGATTAACCGGGTGGCATCCAGCTCCAAAGTCCATGTTCCCCTTTCCTTTGTTTCATCTAATCCTATTAGTGATTGATAAGTATTTTAAGAAATAAAGTAATGAAAGCTAAAAGGTAATCAGGTGGGTAGTGGAGAATTTGGGCATGAGAAACCTCAAGGATGATGTATGTTGTTATTGTTGTTGCAAACACCCATTTACTGATCAGGAGAACTAATAAAAACCGAGTACATCTGGAGTTTGGGGTCATCACTGTCTCTTGTATAAAGAGCACCAGTCTCCCAGGCCCATGCTGTAAATTCTACCCTATTTCTATTGTCTTTATTTTCTTCACTCCTTCGTCAATGCTGAGCACTGGAGACACTCATGGGTTGTATGAGGGCTGGCTCCCTACTGGGGTGCTCCTGGATCTGGTGCCAGCTCATGACTAGTCTGCCTGGTATCCACAAAAGACCTGTAGGTGACAGGACTGCTGCATAACCTCTCCCTCATGTTAATAACTTTATTGGGCCTATCCACTGGGGGACACCTAGTGGCTCTTTATATAAAATCAAAGGTTTAGGTTGTTTTTTAGGAGAGCTAACATATTTTCAGCCACTGGACACCTTGCTGAGAACAATTTAGAAAATTAATAGTGAAGACTGCTTTGTGGATTTATTCTTGTGTTGTCAATCTATCCTCCATACTCCTCTGCTTTTGTTTTGACAATTGATGTTTTAAGATAATGTGTGAATGTTCTATGATTGCTTGACTTGTTGAATTGAGATGAATATCAGTAATGGGTTTAATTTGCCACTGCTGACAAAATAGGGAGAAAGAATGGAAGCATCAGTTAGACCATTATCAGTTTCAATTTGTTGAGGAAGGCTATTCCTGATAAAGTATGTTTTGTTTGTTTGTTTTGTTTTTTTGAGTCAATGTCTCACTTTTGCCCTTGGTAGACTTCTGTGGCTTCATAGCTCACAGCAACCTCAAACTCCTGGGCTCAAGTGATCCTCTTGCCTTAGCCTCCCAAGTAGCTGGGACTACAGGTGCCTCCCACAATGCCTTCCTATTTTTAGAGCTGGGGGTCTCACTCTTGCCCTGGCTGAGCTCAAGCAATCCACCTACCTTAGCCTCCCAGAGGGCTAGGGTTACAGCTGTGAGCCACCACACCCAGCCAATGAAGTATGTGTTTTTTTACATGTTTGGCAGATTCGCCAGCTTGACAAGTGGTATGACTCATACCTGAACATATGCCAATACAAACATGAATATATTTAAGTTTCCAAAAGAACAGTACTGAGTAACATCCATTTGCCACAAAATATTCGCTTATAAACCTTGAAGATTAAGTCCAACAGGAAAAGGGATGGAGGACTATTGATAGTCTGGGCAAGCCCAGACAATGTCATGGGTTTGAGATAGAGAAATTTGGAACGCAGAAGTTAATGCTCACATGCTCTGATGGAAAAATTGATGAGACTGGATAGCTGAAACTGTTACTTTAAACATTACCAAGGAATCTTCACGATTATTTCTTTCTGTGATAAGACCAGGAAGAATAGAGAAGAAAAAAATTCATTATTCTTAGTGAAGCATCACAGGAATGGAGAAGCATCATAGGAATGAATAAGCATGAATCCTATGTATTCAACTTTGATATAGGGACAATTAATGACAATTAATGACTGGGTAGGGCATGGGGGAAGGGAAGAGCAGACAGAGAGAGAAGGAGGGAGGGCGTGAGGGAAGGGAAAAGGAACAAAAAAAAAAAAGGAAAAGAAAATAGTGACTAATTCTCACATAAATTGGATTTAATTTTGACCGAAGTATATTACTTGAACATTAATTTTTAATTCAACTTGTTAATATGTTGTTTAGAATATTGCATCCTCATTTATAAGTGAAATATGTTTGTAATTTCACTTTATAATAATACTTTTTTTCAATTTTAATATCAGGTATATCCAAATGAAGTAGAATGATTTTGAAATATTTCTTCTTTTTCTATTGTCTATAAGATTTGGCATGATTTTTTTTCAAATTATCTTTTATTTTTATTTATAAATATTAGTTGTCTATTTTTTGAGACTTTGGAAAAAAATAAGAAGTTAACTGATGACTTCATACTGAACCTCTGAAGTCAAAGCATTCTATGATAGACATACTCTTAACTGACAATCTGAATGTTACTTGTTTTGCATTATTATTATTATTGCTCAATATTTTGCAGCAATCATCTAATTTCTTTTCTGAATTTATCTTCATTCTTCATGAGGTTTGTGTTTCTAGTTCTTATCTCAAATATTGTTAGTGTTATTAACTTTTAGGCCCTTTTAATTTGGTGAAGGCAAAAAGCAGAAACACATATATATGTATAGAGAAAATTTTTAAAAAATCAAATACATTTTTATCATCTGTGGTGAATTAATGCATCAGCAGTGGTTTTAATAGTGTGTACTACATAGGAAGGGTCAACTAAGATATTTTAATGTTATAAAGTTAGTGCTACAATAGCAGCAGCTAATTCTACTCTTTGGGTGGTAGAATGACCAGAAGTGAGAGAATGTTTCCATTCATTACTTTCATTCCAAGTTACTAGTCCCTTTCCTGATTTTCCAATCTATCAGTAAAAACATTAAGAGCTTCTTTTATGGGAGTGGAAGCAATAGGGTTCAACTGAGTTATGGGAAGTAACTGACGTCAACATAAATCTTTAAGAGGTGGGTTAGAAAATTGTAACTCTCCAATAAAATCTGTAAGAGCCATTTACAATAATTCACTTTGTGACTAAATGATATGAAAGGCAAATCCTGTCAGTTGTTGGCATCTAACTCTTCCTTGGTTTATTAAAGAAAATCTTTGGTCAGAAATTATTTGTAAAATAATTTCTTTTTAGAATGATGGGACAAAAAAAAAACATTCAATTGTGTCTCACTGAAGAGTAAGCTGGTACAAAAGTCCAGTTAAAGTATGGGAGGTGTCTAAAATAATTAAGGTAATGGGGTATCCTTCCTTAATTCAAATCAGTTGTCTTTTATTATTTCAAAGCTCCATATTGTTTAATTCCTGTCTTGCTTCTGTAGTTAAAGTACAAGGGGCATTAGTGCAGGGTCTCCTTTTAAAGTGTCAAGCAAATTGGTTAAGGCACAAGTGGGAACACCTAATGAAGTTTGTAGCCAATTACTAAATCTTTTGTAAAACATTGAGGCTAATGTTATCAGTGATGTGAAAGCAACCTGTTGAGGTTTACTGGTGTGGGTTCCAACTATGTACCCTAAATATGGCCATGGCTGTTGAGTTTGAATTTTGTCAGGAACTATTCAGAGGCACGCTTCAGTCATAGAAGCAGTTAAAAATTGTAATAGCTGAGAAAGAACTATTTTATTTTTATGGGCTATGAGGATATCATTTATATAATGGTAAATTAAGGAGGGCAGATGAAAGTTTGTCCCAAGTGGGAACAAGTGCTCTAGCCACATAAAATGGGCATAAAGTAGGACTGTTAATCATACCTTGAGGCAAAACTTTGTATTGACAGAAAGCCATTGGAGATGCATTGTTGATAATGGGGACTGAAAAGGCAAATTTTTCTTTGTCTCAAGGATGCAAAGGGATGTTAAAAAATCAATCTTTTATGTCAATAATTAAAAAGGAGTATCCTTAAGAGGTCAAGGCAGGATTAGGTAGACCCCATAAAAATAATGTGGTCATTTACTAGCTAGAGGTAATGGATTAGTCTCCATTTGCCAGTTTTATTATTATTATTATTATTTTTAGAACACACAAAATTGAAGTGTTCTAGGCACTAAGAGATGCTTCTATATGTCATGCCCCAAGCTGCTCTTTGACTAAGTTCTATATTTGGATAAGTCTTTCTACTTTTAGGGGCCACTGATTCACCCAAACTGGGGGGCCTGTTTTCCATTGCAGTGGGAGTGAAGTAATTTCAGTGGCCATTAAGACAAATGTGAAACTGTTGTAATTTGGATATTCCACTGGGAAAGTAACTCTCTCCCCCACAAAATTCTAGGAAGGCCTAAAATATATGGGACAAGGGTAGCTTTTTGGTTATTAAGACCTACACAGAGCAAAGGGTATTTGATCTGTTGAGGACATTTAGTTCCTCCCAGGCCTCTTAAGCAGGCCAGTCTTTAGTGGCAATTGTAGTAGCATGAGGTCCAGAGTTGACTAAACCTGACATAGGTTTGTCATTAATTCTTATTGTTAGCAAAGGTCTAGTTTTTCCTCATTTAGTGGTTAAAAAAATGACATAGGGGTTTCAGAAATGGAGCCTTTTCAAATTTATTAAATGATAGGACTGTTGCTGGTACTAAAATAACTTCTGCAATTGGGAATCCTTTATGGAGAAGACAAGGGGCAGAAGTCTGGAATATCACTTGAGTTGGGCCATTATGAGAAGAAGCAATGAGATGAGGCATTATCAACATGTCACAAGTGAATTGGCATGGGCCTGCTGACAAGGCACCCAACTGTTCCTGCAGGAAGGGGCTCTACATGTGGATATTAGTTTTTTACTCAAGCCCTTTTAGCTGGTACATTAATATCTTCCACTAAAAATGAATCGTAAGTGTAAGTTAAGCCAGTAGGGCAAAAGGATAAATCAATTAGTCTCCCTCTTTCAGGATGATCTCCCCATTTAGAGTATTCTGTGTTATTTGGCTCCTTGGGATTAGAGGGATGCTGGAGGCTACATCTCCTCCCATTTCCCAACAGGGGGTTATCTTAGAGATCAAATTTTGAGGAGATCAGATTGCCCCAGTGAAATTATTTAACACATCATGGACATTTAATTTTAGAAGGAATTGAACTAAAAATGTGAGGGTTCTTTGGTTAAGACAATTTTTTTTAAATGTCCTTCTTGTCCATATTTGTAATATTGTTTTGCACCTTGTAAGGCTGATGCCCAGGACTTGGGCTTTGTGCTCTTCAGTGCCAATATTCTGGCAAAGGTTTATCATATCTGCAAGGATGGGGTTGTGCTCCTTTAATTTAGTCAACACCTTTTGGCAATAAGAATTTGCATTTTCATAAACCAATGGAATGGTTACAGTCCAGCAGATTATCGACCTGGTGTAATATGACAGGCTATAGCAGTTAATGAAGTCTCAGTAAGGCTCCATGGCCCACTGTGGGATGGTTGCAAAAGAGCCAGTAAGAATTTTAGAGCCAGGGATTTTAATCCGAGCCCTGTAGGGGGCAGTAGAGGACTGCAAGTGGGCTTGCTCAGGGAAAGCCACTCACGCGTCTGTGGTGGTAAAATCACCAACCCCAATAAGCATATCAAGGGTAATGGCAATTTGGGCATGAGCATTTTCGAAGGCAAAAACACAGCATGCATCTAAAAATTCAAAAATTCTTGTACCCAAATACTGTAGTGGGCAGCATTAACTTCCATTTTAACTAGCATATGCCAATCCTTAGGTAACATTTTAAATTGACAGAATTGTGTCCACTATACCTCTAGTAAAGGCACTTTCTAAATCATTCTCAGTAATGCTCTTTTTTAACTCCTTATAAACAGAGTAAGGAAAGCCTTCAAAACGAGGTGCCTGCCCTGCAGAGTACAGGAAAGACTTGTGTTAAGCTTCCATCCTGGGTGGCACCTTCTTTAAGACCTTTCTTAAAAGCAGAAGGTGGGGCAATAGCTTCAGAGACTGTTTCTGAAATAGTTGGCATAGAGGAGGAATTCTCATGCTGAGGAGCCTTTTCTAGAGGAACAGGGCCCTCATTCTGGGGGTCTTTAGCAGGTGGATCATTGCCCTGAATGGGATGGAGGGCAGTATGATCTGAAGTTTCAGTAAGGTCTGAACTTTGCATCCAGTTGTTTGCAGTAAGCCCTGCAGCTGAAGTTTACAAGCTCTTTGTTCTTTAGTGAGATTGTTG
>NW_003852431.1:15612494-15614571 GCF_000181295.1 Otolemur garnettii
AAACAAACAAGAAAAACAAACAAAAAATATAAAGGCAACTTTCAATAAGGGAAAACATTCAAAAAGATCCCTGTAAATCTACTTTTTTATAAGGTGGAAAAGATCCCAAATGTAATGGAAATGTAAGGGAGGAACACCACTGCAACTTCTCAAGATTTTAAAAACCATTGAAATCAGGTAAAAAAAAAATTACTTGAGAAATAAAAGACAAAAAGAAAGTTAACAAACTTAAATCAACACACAGAAAAAAATTTAAAAGAGGCAGGAGGTGTCTGAAAGCCACAAGTTCCTGAGCCCACTGCCCTCAGGATTGCCAGTGGTCTTTCAGCCTTCCCACCATAGAAAAGGAAAGGAAGATCCATTGCTTTGAAGTTTAGTTAGGAGCACCCTTTTTATTTTGATATATGATGAGCGAAGGGTATTATCTCCTCTTTTTTCTTTTACTTCAATGGACATATGCTCAAAAGAGGAATGGAAGAGTAGGTTTAGCAACCAGTTATCACCTTATTGAATTAAACTACTCATCTTCCTTCTGGAGAGTTCCCTTCAGGATACATAAGAGAGTAGCCCTGATGAGAATCTGTCAATTGAAACTTAACCTTCTCCGACTAAAGCAGGACTGCCAGGATGAGAGAGAAAAGGGGGAAACAAAGTTATTCTCTTCTCTTGGCAACTGGCAGGTTTATATAACCCCCCAATGAGGTTTAGACCTCCAAATTGGAATCTCCTGAAAAGGAGAAGCTTTGGACAAAATGCTTTATGCCATATGAGGTTTACAGAGACAGAAAAGAGAGGAAAAGAAGAAGGAAGGTGGTGAATGTAAGACGTATGCTTGGAGAAAGATTTTAAGGGGCAGACTTTGTTAACATAAGGCAATTGGAGGAAGGAGAAACCTGAAGGTAAAAGAAAGAAAGAATCTCACAGGCCCAACCCCAAACGTGCGATCTCACTGGGGGTTTCCAGGGCTAGTTCTTGGCACCCATTTTCCCTTACCTGTGATAAGCTGCCTTTCTTTCCTTTTTCCTGGGCTTTGGGAGATCAATATTGATAGCACTTCTTCAGTGGTTGGCATCAGGGTGGCAAAACAAGTAGAGCTGTAACTCCATGTTGGGCGCCACTTGTGGGGGCTGGGAGACTCCACAACAGTTGGTCACTGAGGGTGATTGTGTAAGAGAAGACTCAGACTCAGTTATCTTGGGTGGAATAATCAATGAAGGCCTGGAGAGGCATACACTATTACTAGCACAGGGAGAAGCTGGCAAGTGCTATACTCACCAGACTTCTTAAAGATCTTTTTAGTCAGCAAAACCATAAAATGTGCTGAAAAGCTCATAATAGAAATAGAAAACTAAACATAACAGTCGCCTTAAGCAATCATTAGCAGGGAAATAGAAAAGGGAAAATCAGGGAAAGGAATCATGAGGGTTACCCATGCTATTCTAAATTTAAACAAAGAAAAGAATGTAATCATTAATGTTTCTGACTCACTCCAGTGATTCCCATCTATTCCTTGGCATGGCTCAGTCAACAGTAATCTTTAGTTTCTAAACACTCCTTTCCTACCCCATGAGGACTTATGGGTGCCTTCCACAGTGCCATGGCAGTGAGATGGAGAGACCTCAGGAATGTTATCCCTGGCCACTGGATCCTAAGTATTTTGTTTAAACGACCAAGCTGTTAGTGGGGGGTCTGACAAACCTGGACTTAGTCCAATAGGCCCTTCAGATTGTTTTAGCCTGACCTACACTGTGAACTTAGCTAACACTCACATCTCTTCTCTTGAACATGTAACATTTTCATCTTTCTTTGGATGCTGAGTAATTTTGTTTATTATAATTACATAATTATATAATAAACTATATCTTGGATAATTATATCCAGGATATAGTGATATTTGAAGCCTATGAACTATATTCATGTTCCTTCAAAGAGCCTATCTTTCCTTATTTCTTCCCTCCCTTCCTTCCTTTTTCCTTTTTTTTTTTTTTTTTTTTTTTTTTTTTTTTTTGCTTTATTAGGCAATATTATTGATAAGACTGAAACTATCAAGTGGTAGTTCAAATCTCAGTTCAGTTTG
>NW_003852431.1:15614591-15619499 GCF_000181295.1 Otolemur garnettii
CTATATTCATGTTCCTTCAAAGAGCCTATCTTTCCTTATTTCTTCCCTCCCTTCCTTCCTTTTTCCTTTTTTTTTTTTTTTTTTTTTTGCTTTATTAGGCAATATTATTGATAAGACTGAAACTATCAAGTGGTAGTTCAAATCTCAGTTCAGTTTGTCCAGAAAAGGGCTATTTGAAGCCAGATATTTTTGGATTTTGATAGAATGTGTGCACAGACTTAGGAACATCTTTCTATAGTTCTATTCTTTCAAGAACTCCCAACCCATCCAATTTCTAGTGGTAGTAGTTGATCTTAACTATTTCTACTGTTTTTTCAAGGCAAAAAATCTTATAAATGTTTTAATTGGAATTTTACTCACCTGGAAACTGTGGCCAACTACCAGGGTAGAAACCATATACTGCACTCTGAATCCAAACTTTAACTTCTCGAATACTGTCTGTTATTTGTTTTAGCAGGTGCTATTTAGTGATAGCAGATATTTGCTATTATTTCTTTATTTATTGCATTTTGTTAATAGCATATAATCAATACCTTATTGTCTACAGGATGGTTTGGCTGATAGTATCTTATTGACATAAAATTGAATTGGAAATCTGGAAGTGTTTCAACACTAAGATTATAAAAAATACTTTTTTTTCAGAAAAAAAATAAAATAATATCTATAATGTTACTTTGAAAACATAAAATGAATATTTTCTGTTACAAAAAGGCTATCTCTATTTTTGTCAAAAAAGCAGACTGTGAAAATAAGATATATTAATCTTTTTCTTACTACCCTCCAGATATTCACTTACAGGAAAACAACTAATATTACAAAAGAATATCCTACTATCAAGGAAAATAAAAACAAATAAACAAAACCAATGTGAAGCACGTATGCTTCACTGTGAAACATAGATTAATATTAAGATCCTGGGAGTTCATACATATTTCTTTGGGCCTTGAACTGGCTAGAGACGTCTTGCTTCTTATTTGCTAATTGTTCCTGCTTGAGTAGCACTACATTCCAGCCCAGAGCCCTATTTGGAATTTCTGAACAGGCTTCTTCGTGCACAGCCAGACATGACATTCAAGCTGTTTTGAACAGTATGATTGTACTGGATATTTAAATATTAAAATGCTTCAGAAACTCTTCATAAAAATCTATTTCACACGCTGTTTTGACTACAGTAAACTACCCTTAGGAATGTTCTAAGGTTTTATTTTTAAAACAAACTTGTTAAGATATAAACTTCAATGGGAAAGAACAAAATGAGTATAAAAATATATAAAATATCTTAAAGTAAATACACTCAGAAACTTCACTAAGATCCAAGCTTATAACAGGGGCATTTCAGAGGCTACTTTTACGCAAACTTAAGAGGTCTTCCCACACTCTTCCCCAGTGGGAACCATTATCCTGATTGATAGGGCCACATTAGTTTTTCCTGTTAGGAGATTTTATACAAATGGAATCTCAACATTTATATTTGTGAAATTCATCTTTGCTTCATTACCATACTCTTTTCTACTGTAAAAATAGGATTCAAATTATTTATTTACTCTACTAATGATAAGTATTTGTGTTACTTCCATTTTATGGCTTTTAACTCAAACACTGTTATAAATATTATTGTAATGTTTCATGATGGTGCTTATGTTTATTAAATCTATTAGACTGAAAGTTCAGGATCATAGCCTGTGCATATATTCAGCTTTATCAGATAGGGACAAACTATTTTAAAAACTGATTTTAATATTTTAGAAACCTCCATCCTGTTTTCCACAATGGCTGCATTAATTTACCTTCCCACAATGATGTACAAATATTCTCTTTCCCTTGTACTCAATAATAAGACTTGTTATCTTTTGTCTTTTTGGAAGTAGCTCTTCTTACAAGTGTAAGGTAACATCTCATTGTGGCTTGAATTTGCATTTCCCTGGTGATTAGTGATGCTTAGAATTTTTTTTTCATAACCCTACTGGTCATTTGCATGTCTTCCTTTCAAAAATATCTATACATGGCCTTGGCTTACTTTTTAATCAGATTAATTTTTTTCTTGCTATTGAGTTGAGTTCCTTATATATTTCATTCATTTTTTCTATGATATTCATTATTTCCTTTATTCTACTAACTTAAAGCTTAATTTGTTCTTTTAGTATTTCCTTGAGGTATAACATTAGGTTGTTTTTTGATTATCTTTTTTTATGTAAGCATTGACTACTAGAAACTTCCCTTTTAAAATTATTTCCCTTATCTTTGTAAAAGTTCTTATCAAATTGTATACTTTAAATAGGTAAATTTTATGTTACTATTATCATATTATGTGAAAATATTTTCCAAAATTATTATATGTTTTTTAAGCCAGTTTTTTCATACTGGTTTAATTTTATGCTACCATTGATGCTACCAATGGCACAAATTAAATTTTTACTTAAACAAAAATTGATAAGCCACAGAGCGATTTAATAATATTGAGGTGATTGAATAATAATATTCTCATATTTTGATATTTCAATTTATACATATTTTAATTTGCTTTATATGTATAAATACCCATTTATACATATTTTAGTGATTGAAGAATAATAATATTCTCATATTTTGATATTTCATATTTATACATATTTTAATTTGCTTTTTGTAACTTGAGAATAATGCTCAGATTATCAGTTTTGATTATTTTATTTTATTTTATTTTTCTTTTTTTTTGAGACAGAGCCTCAAGCTGTCCCCCTGGGTAGAGTGCTATGGCATCACAGCTCACAGCAACCTCCAACCCCTGGACTAAAGCGAGTCTCCTGCCTCTGCCTTCCAAGTAGCTGGGACCACAGGCGCCTGCCACAACGCCCTGCTATTTTTTGGTTGTAGCCATCATTGTTGTTTGGCGAGCCTCGGCTGGATTCGAACCCACCACCTTAAGTGTATGTGGCTGGCGCCTTAGCCGCTTGAGCCACAGGCGCTGAGCCGATTATTTTATTTTAAAAAATTAACTCATCAATTTGCATTATATTTTTAGATAGTAGTGTCCTTTGCTTTATTTCTTTCCTTCATATTCACTGAATTCTGTTATATGTACTTAATATTTTTAACTGTCTATTAATGTTCTGCCCCCTTTACTATTTAGCTGATTATTTCCTGCTTTATACCCATATCTTAGCATATTATTTTGTCTGTGCTTAATGGTTTCTTAGGAGCAAATTGTTTAGATAGCTAAAGCTTAGAGAATTCGAGTAAATTGCTTACAAATTATAAAAGGAGAATGCTAATGCTCAGCATGTAACTCTGTTCTCTTCATTACATATTGTTTATATTACACATATTTTATGCAACTGATATAAAAGCATGGGACTTTAGGTAACATGGCACCTAAATCTATGGTGCTATATTACAAAATGTGAAGGCAGATAATTAAAGAAAAATGTAAAAGCAAATTAACATTTATGTGCATCTTTTGCAAAATATTTTCAAATGTTTACTTTCATATAATTACAGGGAAAACCTAAACAATGGTAATTATCTTCCTTTTCATAGGCATTAAATTGGTATTTAGAATAGGTACATAAATTGTTCTCATCACAATATTAGTAAATTGCAATCTGAATTCATAATTTATGATGCCAAAATGCATGAGGATTTTTTGTTAATTCTGGTTTTTATTTCTTTTATACCATAACACTTCTCATTATAGATGGGTAGGAGCTTACAGAAATTCCCTTTCCTGTATTTCTTATTTCCTCAGAATAATCTTTTCTAAATCATGTTCTTTTCTCTTTTGTTTAAATTAAAAATTTCCATCATCTACCTACTTATACTCAAAGACCAGCAGCAGACTTCAAGCTGTCTTCTTCCTGCCTGATCCTTCACAAGAACTATTCCCTCAAGAGACAACAGATCATTTCTGTGTGAGAAATGAAATGGATATGTCATATGGGAGGGGACTGTCAAGCATAAAAAATGTAGAGAAGTCCCTTCTCGCAGTTTCATGTCAGTTATTTTTTACTTCCTACACACCAGGCTTTGTTTTAAGCTCTTAGAAAAGGGCATTCAAATATTTAAAAATTAAAAAGACTTGTTTTTGTTAAGTAAAAATGCAAACTCTTTGTCTTTTATGTACATTCTATCTAAGATGTTGTTATAAGCATAATTTTGGACTCATAGTCCAATGCTATTTTACTCAACCCAACTGAATATTTTGATGTAACTTTTGATGCCTGCTGCTCCAGGCAATAGATTATTCCTAAGCAGTGCTACAGGAAAGAGGATATTCTATATTTATGGAAATAGCTCACAACTGACAAAGAGATTCTACTTGAGCAAACTTTAGTCGGATGCCTCTGAATCCTCTTGCCAACTAAGTGTTGAAATGTATACTTCCTTGTTCAAAAGATATTGCATAATTGCACAATATGAGCACAATTTTTAGCAAGAATTTTGTTTAGTTGGGTTAGGCAGGATTCTCCATCCTGGATATCTAATCACCCCCAATATCTGGCCAAATTCCTGATGGCCTATCATTCCCCAGGTAATTCCCCACCCTGGCTTGCCCTCATCAGAATTCTGCTAGGTTAGCAAAGAATTACCATGTTTGCTCAGTAACTTTCCATTCACTGATCCCCAGACCTTGCTTATTGGCTATAAATTTCCTCTTGGTTGTCATCGTTGTATTCAGAATTGAGCCCGGTTGTATACTTAGATCTCTCTTCCTTTGTAATAGTCTCAAATAAAATCCGTTTTTATTTTATTTTGTATCTTTGCTTTAATTTGCAAACCTCCACCACAATTTAGAGTTTTTAAGAGTGAGGGAAGAGGCTCGGTGCCTATAGCTCAACCGGCTAAGGCACCAGCCACGTACACCTAAGGTGGCGGGTTTGAAACCCCAGCCCGGACCTGCCAAACAACAATGACGGCTGCAACCAAAAAATA
>NW_003852431.1:15619665-15624357 GCF_000181295.1 Otolemur garnettii
GAGGGAAGAGTTTGAACATGTACATTTTCAGCTTCAATTGTTTTGTGGTTCAGATAAAGCAGCTTCAATATCTCCAGGCTTTAAAACACCTCACTCTTTCCTGGTCAAGTTTGTGGACAACTTAACATTCGCTTGGCTCAAGAGGCTCAACTGGGCTTAGTGTGTGTTTACATGTCTGCTCCATTCCCAAACCCAGGATTCAGGAATAATTGTAAAAATGGAAAAAAAAAATCATGATTCTGCTCAGTCCTTTACAGCAGAAGAATGGAATCCAGATTGAGGGATAAGCCTTGGAACTTAAAAAATGACTGGATAATGAGGAAGTTTCTTCCCTGAAAGTAGAAATTTACATTTCAAATTGAGTCTCCAAGCCACGAAATCATATTTATATTCCAAAAGAAGGTAAATGACTAGGGAGCAAAGATTCCTCTTTTTCTTTCAGAAGGGGAGAGAGGACTGCTGTCCCGTTACTTTATAAATGGTCAGATTCATAATTTCTCAATTGCATTCCTGTGGTGCAAGAAACCCACACTACTCACGCTGATCTAACCATCTGGCTCTCATATATCACCCCAGAAGGGAGAAGAATTGGGGTTTAGTGCACTGTTGTCAGTTATTACTGTGTGCAATAATGTCCTTATTTCTAACACCTATGTTCACGCACAGGATAGTATAAATAAGTATACAGAAGGTGCCAAAAAACATATGCACACTTTAAAAAAGGGAAAAAATTGCACTAAAATTGTAATATTCAAGTCATGTATGACTTCTGCAATTGTAAGAGGTGTTCAAATGTTATTTGTATTCCTTTTTACTAACAGCATATATCGTTACAATTTTAACACACTTTTTTTTTCCCTTCCTTAAAATGTGTACCCTCTGTCTAGACTAAGAACTTATTGGTAGCCACTGTGAAGTAGCAAATAGAGACGCACACATATGTAATGTCTCCTAAAGCTTGTGCTTGGAACTCTCAGATGCTCATCTATGTTTGCATGCTATTGGCTGGAGCAGGTCACATTATTGCCGGAATTTCTTTCTGCCCTGGTCCTTGCTTTCAGAGATTAGAAGAATTAAGCCCACTGACCACAGAGATCAGCAATAAGATAAGATTTATTAGATCAAAAGTAACAGGGGAAAAAGAAAAGGCACCAGAGCTTCTGGCAGAAGGAGGGAGACCCAAATGGGAAATCCCCACATGGGTCTTTCGTCTGGGCATTTTATACTGTTTGGTGAATTACACTTGGGTAGGACTTGGCAGGTGTCAATATTGATTAGCGACTGAATGAGCGTATTAACCAATGAATGCAGTTCTTCTAGCTCCAGGAGATTCCCTCTAGAAAAGGCCTAGCTTACGTGAAATGCCGGAAAAACTGCTTTTCTCCTACTTACTTGTATTGAGAAAGTGTAGTTTGGAGGAAAAAAGTGTGTTTGCTTAGGCCTGAAAAATGATGGTCCTTGTCCAGCCCTGAATGGGGGAAACTTACGTATTGACATGTCCCAGCACAAAGTCAATGGAGTTATAGAAGCATGTTAAGGACAGGGAGAAAATGAAAATTATGAGCAAATATTACAATTCACTATTATCTGTTGGTCCCAAATATTTACCTTTTTCACAAAACACGCTTGGTTCAAAACATCCCCCCCCAAATCATATCCACTTTCATCAAGCTTAAAATAAAGGCTGTGGCTAAAATCAAGTCTGAATCTAAATCATTTCTGGATCTGGTGTATCTAGATTCAGAAAACTAAAAACTAGAACAAAAACAAATCATGTGCTTTAAACATATACACATACAACATCCTACAGTGGAAGAGAAAGACAAAAGTCCTATGATGCGTTATCCCATTAAAAAAGAAAAATAATTGGACACACATAAACAGTTAATGGTTCATGTGATTTTTGAAGTCCAGCTTGTGGGACAACGATTGCAATGCCATTCCATTCTTCAGTTGGGCTACAATTTTGGTTGGGTCTTCATTCTATCTCCTGAGACTATGTATTCTATACTTTATGCTTCATAGGTTTCAGCTCAATATGAATTCTTCCCCCCATTACATTTCCTAACTAGGTTTGAAAAAGGAGTTAGGAAAAATACTTTCCTTAGTAGCTGAGCTGCTGCTTCTGCCTATTTACTGTCAAAGATATTTGAGGAGGTCTTTAGGGCTATTATATCTCATTGAGTAAGAGTCTCTTTTATTACACACAAAAGGTACTCATAACAAAACCTTTTAAAATTGGTTGGTGTTTCTTTTAGTCCACTCAACATCTATACAAATAGTCACACCCATAATTCATTTGAAGATACTTCTTCATCTCTCAACTTAGAGATGCTTTAAAGCTTATAAGGCTTTCAAATGATAATACAGTATGATTCTTTTACCTGGACAATTTAGATAACTGAAAAGATGTACTAGGGCCAATTTATTCATATCAAAGATTTTCTAACAGACCTAGGGGTCATATCCTTTATTTGACCTTTGCTTCTATTCTGTGTCCTACTTTAGAATTCTTGAAAAATAATATTTAAGTAGACAGATAATGCAATTGTCCTTGTCCTTAGATCTGACTATGCATGAGAAGTATGCAAATCATTAAAATATTAGCATATTTCACTGTGCTAATCATTAATCTAGAAAGATAGACTCTTCTTTTGATTTATTCCGGTGTTCTTTATGCCGGGTTTGGTAAGGAAACATTTTCATAACAGTTTTGCATTTAATTACAATTTGGAGAATTTATAGGTAAATATAACTATTCTTATTGTTCTTCTTTTTAATATAGTGATTAAGTAAATCTCTATGTTATTTAATGAGCATTTTGGGAAAATCAGAGATTATTCAGACATAAAAGATCTTAAGAGTTTATTGTTAAAAATTTGGGAACAGTAAAACAAATACTCCTGTTAGAAAAAATGCAGTGTAACTTATATCTAAAGAAAGATATGTAGATAATGTAATAAAAATAAACAGTAATAAAACAATAGTTATGAGCAAATTAACCTTTCTAATGCAAGAAAAATTCCTTTACGTGTTGTCAAAGTACATTAAAAAGCAATGAGAGTTAAAAGAATACTTTGGTGACAGAAGAAAGCTCTATAAATCTGAGCATTAAAAACAGTAATTTTACAGACAGAAAACCTCAATGCTAATATTATTACTTTATATTTATGAAAAAGTGCACCATTAAGAATTTATTATTATAACATTATATCTATACATAGGCAGTAGCAGATAGATTATACAAAAGTATATAAATTGTAATAATTTTAAGCTCTTAAATATAGGTTTGAAATATAGTATAATTAATGTGTCAGTGTAATAAAACCATATATATTTTATATCAAAAATTTCTACTGAATAAACTATAATTCTTGGGGTTCAGGCAGCTGTCTGCGTCCTGGATTCTTGATGTGCTCATGGGTGAAGAATGACGGGGGACACCAAAGCAAGGCAAGCAAGAAACAAAGTTTATTGAGAAAGAGAAAGATAGTTCCCAGAGCAAGAGCAAGGCACAGTTTTACAGAGCAAAATATGTTGACCATAGATGGTGACAGATTGTTTTGCTATAGCAAAAAGGCTCTATTAATGGACTACAGTTCTGTTTCCTACTGTCTGGGTGGAGCTTTTCATGTGGTTCAGACATTACCACAAAACCACTTGGCGGGACAGTTAATGACTTGATTTCCAAATCCTATTGTGTCTGGCTTTCTGACTGGTGGGCACTCCTCCTTCCTCCAAATGTCTAGTTAATTGCTCAGAATAGGATTAAAGTGGGGGTGGCACTAAGATGGGAATGTTACAACTGGCTAAAATATTATATCCAGAATCTTCAATGGCACTGTTCAGGCACTGTCACATTACAGTATTCAAAAACTCTCCTGAAGACTAAAAGAGCAAGGAATATTACTACTAGTCTGTTCTCTTAGCAAACTTGGGATCAGGAATGTTTTGAAGAAGGGTGACATTGATTGATTAATGTCATGGAGTCTAATTTTCTCTGCTTTTGACCTGAAGGTGGGATATGGCAGAGGTCAAGGAAGAGATAAAGGAGACTGGGACGGATTGAGAAAGATAAACATAATCGCTCACCTTCAGGAACTGGCCTGACAAGAACAGTTACTCTTTCGTTTGTTAGGAGTTGATACTCCCAGGAAGGTTGTGCTGCTCTCTGGCTGATCAGATGAGATGATGAAGTGACCAAAATGAAGTTGAACAAAGAAAAACCATAATATCTTATATTCTTGTATGATTACAGCCAAAATGAAAACAAAAATAAGGCCACTGTGCAAAACAAAAACATATTAACGTGAATGACTGCTGCATCTTAATCAATTAAACCTTAAGTTTCATTTGTTGGTTTCTCCAGATTTAAGTTAATATCATAGGCTTGCCCTTCTTCTTGACAGAATTCAATCAAAAGCAAAACTACGTTTACTTGAATTCTTCCTTGAATTATCTACCAATATACAAATCCTACAATACATTTTTTATAATGTTCTCTTAATTAGATATCCCATACTTCTTTATTAATGTGTTCTTTATTACAGAAAGCAATAAACCTAATACTTCAGTTATAGAAATCATGGGAGTTGAAAATGATTGCATTCAGCAATTATTTGAAAGTAAATAAATAAAGTTTTACATTATACTTATCTGGAGATTCTGCTTTTGCTCTTCAGTGGTACTGAA
>NW_003852431.1:15624770-15626983 GCF_000181295.1 Otolemur garnettii
TGGCCATTTTAATGAGGTAGCCATTTAAAAGAACAGGGACAAGAAATCAAATGAATTTAGCAAAGGTCAAACTGCAGAATAATGGTTAAAGCTCCAGCCTCCAGAATACTGAAGGTCAATTACTCCTGAAATGTTGCAGATGGTAGACTTTTCATTCTGCAATTTTTAAAGGCCCTAGGATATTTCTTATAGGCTTTCTTATAGGTCCTGGTGTTATAGAGGACCTACCCCATTTTCAGAGGTAATAGAGACACCCCCCCCAACCCCCCTGGTCATTTTCTAGGCGTGTTAGGTCAAAAATCATCTTCTGTCACAGATCCTCATCTCTAGACACAAACAGGCTTCTTTCCAGGCTGCACCCTCTAGGCTCTACAAGGTTATGAGCAAATTCAGCTTGATGAGTTCTGGGCAGTTCTTCCTTGAGTAGGAAGAACTAATTCTATACCCTAATTCTTCACCTGAGGCAAAACCCACAAAGATTTGGCAAAGTGAGAAATTCTGGCAACATATTTTTGGGAAATTTTCTGGGAGTTGAGATTTATTGTAGTAAGTGATGGAACCCCCTGCTTGACTCTATCCTGTTGTTTTTTTTTTTTTTTTTTCTATTGTCATGATTATGGAGACTGAAAATTTGGGCACCCATTAGCCATTACACATTAGTAGCATGGCTGCTGACCTTGAAGTCACAGGAGACAGGCTACTAGGGGCCAGGTCTTTGTATCCCTCTTGGCTTTAGCAAGGGGGGCAACCCCTATAAGGGTCATGGCTTTCTTCACAAAGGGACCAGAGCAAAGGTGTTAGGGGCCTAACCCCTTCCCCTACCTCCCCTCTCAGAACAAAAGGCCTACCTAGCCCCACCATAAGAGCTTCCTCAGGAAGACCTTAGTCTGGTACAGCCTTAGAGCAACCTATGGAATATCCCTCTCCACTCAGTATAAAAACAAGCCCCCAACCACTCTTGGTACAGCCACAATCTTTGCTCAGATGGTTCTCAGTCCCCTTTCATTAAACTTGGCCTTGGTTTCATCTCTGGGTACACTGCATAACCCCTTTCATCTGGTGCCCAAAGCATGGAACAGGAAGTTGGTGGCCTGGCCCAACCACCCCAGTTTCCTCTGAAACTGGTCCCAGTGGGTGTTGCCCAGACCCAACTCCACTGACCAGCCTGTCAGAGATTTTTAGAGAATTTCATTCCATCTGCCATTGAAGGCAAATAAGGTTTCTGAACACCTTCACACAGATTCCCCTTGGCCTGCTCCACACCTCTATCTCCTCATGTCCCCTTTGCTTTATTCTCACATAACCAGGGTTTTAATTTTCAGTTCAGTGTTGGGCCCTCATTCAACTTCTAGCCCCCAGGGGGCCACTAGTCTCTGATAGGACCAGGGGATGCTATATCTCTCAGAAAATCTTTTTTTGCTTCAATAACTGATAACCTAGGTTTTAGAAAATAGGGGATGCCCTCTTTTTTCCCAGGTATGGAAAGGACATCTGAGACATAGGAGCAGGCCCTTCCATTCCCTCAATGGAAACACCCTGTGGGTGTGGGTATTGTCTTTGACAATATAAAAATTTAGGCCTTAAAGGGAAGATTCAACCAAAACACCTCATACTCTACTGCAACATGACTAGGCCCCAATACAAATTGGATACTGGGTCTATACAGCCTGAGAAAGGAATCTTGGACTTCAATATCTTAAAGTCTTAAATAATTTCCTCCAATGAAATGGAAGACAGGATGAAATCCCCTATTTTCAGACCTTTTCTCTCCCTCTACTGTTGCTCCTCCTTGTGCTAATCATACTCTATCCACTAAGAGTGGCTCAACCCCTTCCTCTCTGTCTTCTCTTGATCTTTCCATCTTCCCTCCCTGAATTCCTCAAACTCTTAACCTGAGGACCCTCCACCTTCCCTACCCCAATAATCCCCTCATGTTACCACATTCCTAGCTTCTCACCAGCTTCCATTCCTGCCCCATGGCTTATTCCATCACCAGCTTCTGCCATTACCAGCTTTCCAGCCTGCACTGGCCATATATTCCTACAGGCTACCACCTTCCACTCGACATCAACTATCCCACATACCAATCCCCCTTTAAAATATTGCAGAGGTCAAGGTTGGGCATGGTGGCTCATGCCTATAATCCTAGCACTCTGGGAGGCCAAGGTGGGTAGATTGTATGAGCTCATGAGTTTGAGACCAGACTGAGCAAG
>NW_003852431.1:15627118-15632059 GCF_000181295.1 Otolemur garnettii
AGGAAATACCTGAACTTTTGCCCTGAGCTTGATTACTCCCTCAGAGCTTCAAGTGCACCTGCTTGTGGAAGGCCAGGAGATAAGCTCTCTCCTACCCACACTTCCCTCAAGTCCTGGATTCTTGGCCCCCAAGTCTATAAACATAGACTAGAAGGTTGGTTACCAATTTTTCTCTCAACTCTTAAAGTTGAGGAAATTGGCTATTCTTTCATATCTTTCTGGTCAGTCATGCCTAAAAGTCTTAACTCCACACTTAAGAAGAGATATACAGGTTGAAGCAGAAACAGCAATTTATGTTGATCTGGAACAGAATCCTGCACCTTCCCTTATTAAAGACAGGTGTTAACTTTAAAGTATAAGCTTACTGAAGGGCTGGTTAAAGGGATGAGCATATTCTCAATCTGTTTGTATCAGATTTAAATATCTTCCTCTTTATCTCTTGCCATAGTTAAAACTGGCAAAATCTAAGACACAGACTCATCACGATACAGGCTTCCCCCATTCAAGGCTGAACAAGCAAGCCCAGTTTCCTAGGCCTGGGCAATTTCCTGAAGGGAACCCCCGACTTGTTGCCCTGATCTAGAGGGACTGCATTCATTCATAATACACTCATTAAATTTGAATTTGTGTTTTTCCACCTACCAAGTCCTGGCCAAATGTAATTCTCAAGACTATATGTACTCCTAGACAAAGGATCCATGCAGAGACTTTCAACTTGAGTCCTTCCCTTTTCCAGAAGTTCTGGTGCTTTTTACTCCTTCTGTATTCCTTTCTGTATTTTTCCAGAAGGTCTGGTGCTTTTTACTCCTTCTGTATACCTTTCTGTATGAGGAATCCTATCTTACCATTGATTTATGTTCCCCTCTTTGAATTCCGGAGACCAAGGACCTACTGAAGGAAGAAATTCTGGTAACAATCATACCAAAGAACCTGATATACCCTTCTTCACATCTGGACATTGAAAACAGATTAATGGAAAAGAAATGGTTGCAGGACACACGCCCTCTTCCTCATAAAACTTTTGACTCTAGGAACTTGGGAAAAGGGGCAAGATATAATGCCCTTTCTATGATATAAAAATGTTTGGACTTGTGTGGCTAAAAATGTTACCCATGTGTCTGATTTTTGTCTTGCAGGAGGAACTCATGTAGATCTTGTTTAATTTAAGGTATTTAAATCTTGTTTAATAGGCACGTGTAATCCATTGGAAGTGCTAAGAAAGTTCACAATGCTGCAGCTCCATCACAAAAGAATCTCACCTATGAGGATTTGTATGGATGGGGACCAATGACACTGACCAAGGAAAGAGATATGTTTTCTATCTTCCTTAAATTAGTTATACCTGAAGAAGATTGTGTACAGTTGTTAAGTTACTACTGCATCTCCTATGTCATTTTAACTAATAGCTCATTCCAATGTCATAAAACAACTACCATATCTTATGCCACACAGCATACTGAAATTCCTGAAGGATGGCTTTTGCTATATGGACTGAAGATTTTTCTTATGTTCCAGATAATATCATGGTAGGACCCTATTTTCTAGGGAAATTAGCACTTTTTTTTCCCCCAGAGCATAGGACCTGAATAATATGGGAACTAAAAAAACCCGGCAGGCCTGAGATCTTAATTTCCCAGAAGACTGCTAGAGTGATGTTCACCTGTTCATCCTGGCTGAGTTTATTTCCTTGCCTTTTTGTATAATGCCAGCTATGGTAATTGAATTAAATGAGATGGGTCAACTAACTTCTGTCATAGAAAAAGCTTTGACCATCACCTCAGAAGCTGAACATAGAACTTAGACAAGTCCAGGAAATTATCTTAGAAAACCAAGCAGCTGTTAATTATTTACTTTTTAGACATAATCATAGATGATGTAGAATTTAAAGGAATGTATGGTTTTAACTTATTATTCTCTTGGGTACCTAGTTTATGTTGGTTAAGAGCCTTAGTTATTGGTGTAGGAACTATTCTTTCAAACTATTTGTATGTTGTTGTATCCTATGTATCCTACACTTTGTGTCTTGCTGTAACTATTGTTCTCCTAAGTATCATAAGCTCAACCATTCGGGTCCATGATCAATTCAGATTTCCATTTACTGTGGATCCCTATATCTCCCTTCTGTGAGGAACCCTTAACTGTCCTACTTTATCAGCACTCATCTTCAGAAGGAACCTATTCCAAGAAGTTGGCACCCTTTTTTCTCTAATACTGAGAGAGGATACTCAGAAAAAAGTGATATCTAACAGAACAGAGGTCTTCTCAAGGAGATCCCCCCAAGGATACTCCTGCAAGGTACACCCCATGGTGACTCAGATCTTAGGAATTTGTAGAACCTTAACTTCCCTACACCTGGAAAGTAATGCTTGCTTCTGCTTCTGTAAAAGCCACAGCCCACTTCTTCAGCTTGATTAAACTGAGGAGTGAGAAAGGTACCCATGTGCTGGAACTTTTGAAGTGGACATAAAAAGAAGATTGAGCCAGTGGGGAGCTTGGCTATTTTGGACTCTTGTCTGCCACTCCTCCACTGACTGGAATAAAGCCCCTCCTCTTTTAAACACAGGATTTGAGTGTTCTTTCTCTCCCTTAGGCCTTATCTTCCTGCAGCAATATCAGTTAGAGATTCTATTCAATGAGGGAGCATTAATTCAGTGTTCTCCCATTCAGGACTAAACAGGGAAACCCTCCCCCCCCCCCATTTTCTAGGCATAAGTGAGCTTAAAAATCAGACTCATCACAGACCTCTATTTCTAGGCACAAAGAGGCCCCTTTCTGGGACACACCACCCAGCCTCTTCCTTATACCTAGCAGGCTGGATGATCCCATGGAGTTTGGATTTTGATTAAGCAAAGAATAGAACTTTCCTTGCTTTTCTGATTCTTTTAAAGCAGTCGTACAGCAGATGGCCTTCCCACCTTTAACAAGACCTCCAGCAGATGATCTCTGGTCTCTGTCCTGGCATTCTCTGCCACCTCCTGAGCTACAATTTTGCCACACCCTGAATTGCTTTAAAAGAGGCCCCACGCTCTAGCTCAGGATTGTTGCCATTTTCCATTTTGGGTAGCAGCCCATCTGCTTGCAGGTGCTTTTAGTAAATCTCTGCTGTTTGCACTATTCCACCTGTTCTTTGCATCACCTTTCCACATTTCAACATCTAATAATGGAGAATATTAAAAATAACATAAATGATTTCAACTCTAATCATACACTTAAAATGGCCTAATTCTTTTAGTCTTTTTTTTTCTTTTAAAGTTTGCAGGCATAGGATAAGAAAAAAATTTCTTTCTTTCTTTTAAATGTTTTAGATCAATATGAGAGTTATAAATGTTTAGGTTACATTGTCTTCAATTCTAAGGTAAAGTTGAGCCCTTCACCCAGGGAGCATACTGAACACCCTCACACTGTGCACCTTAGGTGAGTTCCCACCAATTGCCCTCTCTCCTTCGCACTCCCCTCTCTGTACTCTCCCCTCCCCCTTCCTAGTTTATACTTGTGTTTTTTCTTTTGTGTGGGTGTGAAGTTGTTTATACATTGAGTCCATATTAGTATTGATATGGGATACTTGCTTTTCCATTCTTGCGATACTTAACTAAGAAGAATATGTTTCACCTCCATCCAGGTAAATACAAAAGATGTAAACTCTCCATCTTTTCTTATGGCTGAATAATATTCCGTGGTATACATATATCACAGTGTGTTAGTCCATCCATGGGTTGATGGGCACTGGGGTTGATTCTATGTGTTAGCAATTGTTTTGAGCAGCAATAAACATTCTCATGCAAATGTCCTTGTGGTAAAATGATTTTTTGTTCTCCTGAGTAAATACCTATTGTGAGATCAAATGGAATATCAACTATAGAATTTCAATTTTCTTTGAAAATTCTCCATACTTCTTTCTGAAGAGTCAGTATTAGTTTACAATCCCACCAGCAGAGTAGAAGTGTTCCCTTCTCTCTACATCCGTGACAGAATCTGCAGATTTGGGACTTTGTTATGTGGGCTAAATCTAGAGTTAGGTGATATCTCAGACTGGTTTTGATTTGCAATAAAGAAAAGCCCTGGGTCAGATGGTTTCACACTAAAATTCTACCAAACCTTGAAAGAGGAACTAGTGCCTATATTGCATAACCTATTCTAAAACATACAGAAGGAAGCAATCTTCCCCAACACATTTGGTGAAGCAAATATCACCCTGATTCCAAAACCAGGAAAGGACCCGACAAAAATGGAAATTATAGACTATTATCATTAAAGAATATTAATGCAAAAATATTCTATAAGATCCTAGCAAACAGAATACAGTGACACATTAAAAAAATATACATCATGATCAAGTGAGTTTTACCTCAGAGATGCAAGTTTGGTTCAACATACATGAATCCATGAATGTAATTCATTACATAAATAAAATCAAAAGCAAAGACCCTATGATTCTCTCAATTGACATAGAAACACTTTTTGACAAAGTCCAGCATCCTTTTCTGACAAGCATATTTAAGAAAATAGGCATAAGTTGGACATTTCTCTACTGATAGAGGCCATCTATAACAAACCCACAGCTGATGTCATATTGAATGAAGTAAAACTGAAAGCATTTCCCCAAGACAAAGATGCTCACTATTGCCACTGCTATGAATATCAAGCTGAAAGTCCTAACCACTGCAATCAGGCAAGAGAAGGAGATCAAGGGTATTCAAATGAGAAGAAAGGAGGTCAAACTCTTGCTCTTTGCAGATGACATGATCTTATACCTGGAAAACCCCAGAGACTCAACTACAAAGCTCTTAGAATTGATCAAGAAGAGTAGTAACGTCTCTGAATACAAAATCAATGTCCACATCTGTAGCCTTCCTGTATGCCAAAACAGTCACGCTGAGAAGAAAACCAACTCTTTTAGTCTTATTGGTAGGTAGAAAGCTCAGTAGGTGCTCTGCTCAGGAT
>NW_003852431.1:15632079-15637741 GCF_000181295.1 Otolemur garnettii
TCAACTAACTTCTGTCATAGAAAAAGCTTTGACCATCACCTCAGAAGCTGAACATAGAACTTAGACAAGTCCAGGAAATTATCTTAGAAAACCAAACAGCTGTTAATTATTTACTTTTTAGACATAATCATAGATAATGCAGAATTTAAAGGAATGTATGGTTTTGACTTATTATTCTTTTGGGTACCTAGTTTATGTTGGTTAAGAGCCTTAGTTATTGGTGTAGGAACTATTCTTTCAAACTATTTGTATGTTGTTGTATCCTATATATCCTACACTTTATGTCTTGCTGTAACTATTGTTCTCCTAAGTATCATAAGTTCAACTATTTGGGTCCATGATCAATTCAGATTTCCATTTACTGTGGATCCCTACATCTCCCTTCTGTGAGGAAACCTTAACTGTCCTACTTTATCAGCACTCATCTTCAGAAGGAAGCTATTCCAAGAAGTTGGCACCCTTTTTTCTCTAATACTGAGAGAGGATACTCAGAAAAAGTGATATCTAACAGAGCAGAGGTCTTCTCAGTAATGCTTGTTTCTGCTTCTGTAAAAGCCACAGCCCACTTCTTCAGCTTGATTAAACTGACCAGTGAAAAAGGTACCCATGTGCTGGAACTTTTGAACTGTAGATAAAAAGAAGATTGAGCCATTGGGGAGCGTGGCTGCTTTGGACTCTTGTCTGCCACTCCTCCACTGACTGGAATAAAGCCCCTCCTCTTCTAAACACAGGGTTTGGGTGTTCTTTCTCTCCCTTAGGCCTTATCTTCCTGCAGCAATATCAGTTAGAGCTTCTATTCAAAGAGGGAGCATTAATTCAGAGTTCTCCCATTCAGGACTAAACAGGGAACCCCCCCACCCCCCCCGCTTTGTCTAGGCCTAAGTGAGCTTAAAAATCAGACTCATCACAGATCTCTATTTCTAGGCACAAAGAGGCCCCTTTCCGGGACACACCACCCAGCCTCTTCCTTATACCTAGCAGGCTGGATGATCCCATGGAGTTTGGATTTTGATTAAGCAAAGAATAGAACTCTCCTTGCTTTTCTGATTCTCTTAAAGCAGTCATACAGCAGATGGCCTTCGCACCTTTAACAAGGCCTCCAGCAGATGATCTTTGGTCTCTGTCCTGGCATTCTCTGCCACCTCCTGAGCTACAATTTTGCCACACCCTGAATTGCTTTAAAAGAGGCCCCACGCTCTAGCTCAGGATTGTTGCCATTTTCCATTTTGGGTGGCAGCCCATCTGCTTGCAGGTGCTTTTAGTAAATCTCTGCTATTTGCACTATCCCACCTGTTCTTTGCATCACCTTTCCACATTGCAACATCTAATAATGGAGAATATTAAAAATAACATAATGATTTCAACTCTAATCATACACTTAAAATGGCCTAATTCTTTTAGTCTTTTTTTTTCTTTTAAAGTTTGCAGGCATAGGATACGAAAAAAATTTCTTTCTTTCTTTTAAATGTTTTAGATCAATATGAGGGTTATAAATGTTTAGGTTACATTGTCTTCAATCCTAAGGTAAAGTTGAGCCCTTCACCCAGGGAGCATACTGAACACCCTCACACTGTGCACCTTAGGTGAGTTCTCACCAATGGCCCTCTCTCCTTCTCGCTCCACTCTCTGTACTCTCCCCTCCCCCTTCCTAGTTTATACTTGTGTTTTTTCTTTTGTGTGGGTGTGAAGTTGTTTATACATTGAGTCCATATTAATATTGATATGGGATACTTGCTTTTCCATTCTTGTGATACTTAACTAAGAAGGATATGTTTCACCTCCATCCAGGTAAATACAAAAGATGTAAACTCTCCATCTTTTCTTATGGCTGAATAATATTCCGTGGTATACATATATCACAGTGTGTTAGTCCATCCATGGGTTGATGGGCACTGGGGTTGATTCTATGTGTTAGCAATTGTTTTGAGCAGCAATAAACATTCTCATGCAAATGTCCTTGTGGTAAAATGATTTTTTGTTCTCCTGAGTAAATACCTATTGTGAGATCAAATGGAATATCAACTATAGAATTTCAATTTTCTTTGAAAATTCTCCATACTTCTTTCTGAAGAGTCAGTATTAGTTTACAATCCCACCAGCAGAGTAGAAGTGTTCCCTTCTCTCTACATCCGTGACAGAATCTGCAGATTTGGGACTTTGTTATGTGGGCTAAATCTAGAGTTAGGTGATATCTCAGACTGGTTTTGATTTGCAATAAAGAAAAGCCCTGGGTCAGATGGTTTCACACTAAAATTCTACCAAACCTTGAAAGAGGAACTAGTGCCTATATTGCATAACCTATTCTAAAACATACAGAAGGAAGCAATCTTCCCCAACACATTTGGTGAAGCAAATATCACCCTGATTCCAAAACCAGGAAAGGACCCGACAAAAATGGAAATTATAGACTATTATCATTAAAGAATATTAATGCAAAAATATTCTATAAGATCCTAGCAAACAGAATACAGTGACACATTAAAAAAATATACATCATGATCAAGTGAGTTTTACCTCAGAGATGCAAGTTTGGTTCAACATACATGAATCCATGAATGTAATTCATTACATAAATAAAATCAAAAGCAAAGACCCTATGATTCTCTCAATTGACATAGAAACACTTTTTGACAAAGTCCAGCATCCTTTTCTGACAAGCATATTTAAGAAAATAGGCATAAGTTGGACATTTCTCTACTGATAGAGGCCATCTATAACAAACCCACAGCTGATGTCATATTGAATGAAGTAAAACTGAAAGCATTTCCCCAAGACAAAGATGCTCACTATTGCCACTGCTATGAATATCAAGCTGAAAGTCCTAACCACTGCAATCAGGCAAGAGAAGGAGATCAAGGGTATTCAAATGAGAAGAAAGGAGGTCAAACTCTTGCTCTTTGCAGATGACATGATCTTATACCTGGAAAACCCCAGAGACTCAACTACAAAGCTCTTAGAATTGATCAAGAAGAGTAGTAACGTCTCTGAATACAAAATCAATGTCCACATCTGTAGCCTTCCTGTATGCCAAAACAGTCACGCTGAGAAGAAAACCAACTCTTTTAGTCTTATTGGTAGGTAGAAAGCTCAGTAGGTGCTCTGCTCAGGATAAGCAAAGAATTTCTCTAGACCAAGATTAGGATATAAAAATATAGACTTTATCTTAGAAAGAGAGAGGAAGTGAGAGAGGAAACAGAGAGAAAAAAGAGAGACTGCATGGCATCCCAAAGAAAAAAGGAAGAATACCCACAGCTGAGGTCAAGCAGTTGCTGAGTTTAAGGGGAACAAAGAAATAAAGGTAATTGCAGTCACATTCACAAGGTATTGTGGATGTGAATGTTGTAGCCATTGTTTCCTCCAGCAAGGTTGGAGACCTTATCACAGGTGTTTCTCATCCTGCTGTTGAGTCTGTTCTCAGATACCATTAGCAGGGTGAAGACCAAACTGCTCAGCTCACATCCTCTTGTTTCAGGTACCCAGGATCCCTTGAGGCTACCTGTAATAAGAAATAGAATTTATTAATACATTTCCTTTTGGTCTGCTCTTTTCAGTGGTTTGTGTAAAGGGAACTCCATGGGGGTGGGAGTGGGGCTGCTAGTAAGTCTGCTATGCAGAGAAAGAAAGCAGGTAGATGTAGAGAGCAAGTTTGATTTTACTGAAAAATAATGAATTGATAATACCTTTATTATTCATAATAAAATCCTAACATCTGCACATTTATCTTTTGATACATACAGCAGAATTGTGATATTGGCAAAATCAAGCACATTCACTTTGTTATCTTTATCACATGCTATATTTGTCCAGTAGGAAGGCATCTATAACACATGTGAGATGAAGGTTCAAGAGTAGTAGGAAAAATATTTGATTTCACTATCCATTGATTTCTCTGGACATTATATTTAACAGATATCTGTTAAAGTGGCTAGGTATCATGGAAGTTTATTTTTAACCTTTCATTATTGGTGATTTTGGGAGAATGAGAACAGACTGGTTTTGACCACACTGGTCAAAGGGACTTTTTTGGTTATTAGGAAAAATGTAAAGTAACAATTAAAATGACAATCTCTTTTATATCAACACAGAAAGATAAGTGACGTAGTATAGTATGTATTAACATAGACCAACTATTCATTGCTGGTCATGTACTCTTTTGACCACCTAATCCTCAGACCTCTGAGATAAATATTATTATCTTCATTTTGAATAATTTAAAAGTGAAACACAGAGAGATTATGTAACATGTGCACATTAACGCAGAGAGTAAGTTGCAAAGCGAGTATTCAATACCAAACAGTTTATCTCTATAACTTTTATTCTTACATTTGTACCATTTCTGTTAGAACTTAGGTATAATGGATCAAGCACAGACTTTGAACCTAGAAATGGTAAATTCCTTTAATTGTTTAGTAAATTATATAAAATTTATACTTATTTCTAATTAAATGGCAGAGAAATTTAAAATTATAATTTTAATTTATTGTGGGTAGGAGCCATGTACTAAATAGCTCCAGGCGTCCTCAAACTAAGTGACCCACCTAGGACATTTATCTGGCCCACTGGTTGTTTTTGCCGCAGCTGCCTGTCCTGCTTAGCAGCTAACTCATCCTGGGGCCCTCAGTCTGGCCCTCCAATTGTCTGAGGGACAGTGAACTGGCCCCCTGTTTAAAAAGTTTGAGGACCCTTGACTAGACCATTATCTTTGTTTTCTTATAAGTGGTCTGAGTATAGGAAAGATTAAGTGACTTGCCAAAAATTATATAATCGTTTGATGGCAAAGTTTATTAGTGATTCATGTTACTTTATTTTGTATAAAAAAAAGTCAACCTGGGAGTGATAAATCTTTCTGAGAAAGCAACAGCATGTCTGATACCTCCTTCTGATATAAAGTTTGTAGTCCTTGTACTTTACCATTCTCTTCTTTCACCCTGACCCTAATCACTCATTTATCACCTTTCCTAGGCAATGAACTGCTACATTCAAGTTCTAAACCAATGATATTCATTCAATGTTCTATACATGGGTATTCTGTAATTCTTTTGTTGAGAAGCATATGCAACAGCTAATGTGTTTGCTGAGCCTCCATGACCTTGAAAAATGCAGCCTTAACTTCTCCCTCTTGAAAGAAGAGCAAAAAGACCCAGATTTACTAACTGAAAGAGCAACAATGTTTTAAAATTTTATATCAATATTGTTCCATAGAACTTTCTGCAATGAGGGGCTGTTCTATATCTGTATTGTGCAATTAGCCACATGTACTTGTCAAATAACTTGAAATATGGCTAATGCAGCAGAGAAAATAAATTTTAACTTTTTCTTTCATTCTTTCTTTTGTTTCCTTGGATTTGGCAAAAATATTTTAAAATTTCAGAATATAGAATATTAAGGGGTATATGTATTTTCACAAATTGAGTCAAAGTTATAAGTATACCCCCCATCCTGACAGTGTGCACCATACACAATAAGTGTGAATTTACCTGCTTCGCTGAGCTTGATTGTCATTGAAAGTTACTTTCATATGTGCACATAAGTGTTGATTAATCAGATACAAACTGGTATTGATACATATTTTGTTCTCCATTTCATTGGTCTCCAGATCCATCCAAATTGTCCAAAAGATACTAGACAGTCGTTTCCCTTTCCAAGGAGTGAGATGGCTGGG
>NW_003852431.1:15637761-15639456 GCF_000181295.1 Otolemur garnettii
AAGAAAAAAGGAAGAATACCCACAGCTGAGGTCAAGCAGTTGCTGAGTTTAAGGGGAACAAAGAAATAAAGGTAATTGCAGTCACATTCACAAGGTATTGTGGATGTGAATGTTGTAGCCATTGTTTCCTCCAGCAAGGTTGGAGACCTTATCACAGGTGTTTCTCATCCTGCTGTTGAGTCTGTTCTCAGATACCATTAGCAGGGTGAAGACCAAACTGCTCAGCTCACATCCTCTTGTTTCAGGTACCCAGGATCCCTTGAGGCTACCTGTAATAAGAAATAGAATTTATTAATACATTTCCTTTTGGTCTGCTCTTTTCAGTGGTTTGTGTAAAGGGAACTCCATGGGGGTGGGAGTGGGGCTGCTAGTAAGTCTGCTATGCAGAGAAAGAAAGCAGGTAGATGTAGAGAGCAAGTTTGATTTTACTGAAAAATAATGAATTGATAATACCTTTATTATTCATAATAAAATCCTAACATCTGCACATTTATCTTTTGATACATACAGCAGAATTGTGATATTGGCAAAATCAAGCACATTCACTTTGTTATCTTTATCACATGCTATATTTGTCCAGTAGGAAGGCATCTATAACACATGTGAGATGAAGGTTCAAGAGTAGTAGGAAAAATATTTGATTTCACTATCCATTGATTTCTCTGGACATTATATTTAACAGATATCTGTTAAAGTGGCTAGGTATCATGGAAGTTTATTTTTAACCTTTCATTATTGGTGATTTTGGGAGAATGAGAACAGACTGGTTTTGACCACATTGGTCAAAGGGACTTTTTTGGTTATTAGGAAAAATGTAAAGTAACAATTAAAATGACAATCTCTTTTATATCGACACAGAAAGATAAGTGACGTAGTATAGTATGTATTAACATAGACCAACTATTCATTGCTGGTCATGTACTCTTTTGACCACCTAATCCTCAGACCTATGAGATAAATATTATTATCTTCATTTTGAATAATTTAAAAGTGAAACACAGAGAGATAATGTAACATGTGCACATTAACTCAGAGAGTAATACCAAACAGTTTATCTCTATAACTTTTATTCTTACATTTCTACCATTTCTGTTAGAACTTAGGTATAATGGATAAAGCACAGACTTTATTCCTTTAATTGTTTAGTAAATTATATAAAATTTATACTTATTTCTAATTAAATGGCAGAGAAATTTAAAATTATAATTTTAATTTATTGTGGGTAGGAGCCATGTACTAAATAGCTCCAGGTGTCCTCAAACTAAGTGGCCCGCCTAGGACATTTATCTGGCCCACCAGTTGTTTTTGCCGGAGCTGCCTGTGCTGCTTAGCAGCCAACTCATCCTGGGGCCCTCAGTCTGGCCCTCCAATCATCTGAGGGACAGTGAACTGGCCCCCTGTTTTAAAAGTTTGACTAGACCATTATCTTTGTTTTCTTATAAGTGGTCTGAGTATAGGAAAGATTAAGTGACTTGCCAAAAATTATATAATCATTTGATGGCAAAGTTTATTAGTGATTCATGTTACTTTATTTTGTATATAAAAAAAAGTCAACCTGGGAGTGATAAATCTTTCTGAGAAAGCAACAGCATGTCTGATACCTCCTTCTGATATAAAGTTTGTAGTCCTTGTACTTTACCATTCTCTTCTTTCACCCTGAACCTAATCACTCATTTATCACCTTTCCTAGGCAAT
>NW_003852431.1:15639682-15642146 GCF_000181295.1 Otolemur garnettii
TCCATGACCTTGAAAAATGCAGCCTTAACTTCTCCCTCTTGAAAGAAGAGCAAAAAGACCCAGATTTACTAACTGAAAGAGCAACAATGTTTTAAAATTTTATATCAATATTGTTCCATAGACCTTTCTGCAGTGAGGGGCTGTTCTATATCTGTATTGTGCAATTAGCCACATGTACTTGTCAAATAACTTGAAATATGGCTAATGCAGCTGAGAAAATAAATTTTAACTTTTTCTTTCTTTCTTTCTTTCTTTCTTTCTTTTTTTCTTGGATTTGGCAAAAATATTTTAAAACTTCAGAAAATAAAATATTGGAGGGTACATGTGTTTTCACAAATTGAGTCAAAGTTATAAGTGTGCCCTCCATCCAGACAGTGTGCACCATACACAGTAAGTGTGAATTTACCTGCTGTTCCCCCAGCTTGATTATCATTGAAAGTTACTTTCTATGTGCACATAAGTGTTGATTAATCAGATACAAACTGGTATTGATACATATTTTGTTCTCCATTTCATTGGTCTCCAGATCCATCCAAATTGTCCAAAAGATACTAGACAGTCGTTTCCCTTTCCAAGGAGTGAGATGGCTGGGTCTAATGGTAAATCCACTCTAAGTTCTTTGATGTATCTTCATACAATTTTCTATAGAGGTTGTAGTAGCTTGCAGTCCTGCCAACAGTGTATAAGAGTTCCTTTTTCTCCAAAGACACACCAGCATCTCCTGTTTTGGACTTTATTAATAGCAAACATTCTTGTTGGAGTTAGATGATATCTCATTGCAGTTTTGTTTTGCATTTCCTTAATGATTAGAGACATTGAGCATTTTCTCATTTCCTCTTTTGAAAATTTTCTGTTAATGTATTCTTCCCACTTTTTAATGGGGTTGTTTGGTTGTCTCCTGCTGATTTGCTTGAGTTCTTTGTAAATTCTGGTTATCAGTTCTTTACCAGACATATAGCATTCAAATATTTTCTCCCATTCTGTGAGTTGTCTATTTGCTCTTTTGATTGTATCCTTGGCTGTGCAGAAGCTTTTTAATTTGATCAAGTCCCATTATCTATTTTAGTTGTTACTGTAATTGCTTTTGGGGTCTTCTTCATGAATCCTTTACCTAGGCCACTATCAGTAAGAGTTTTTCTAAACTTTCTTCTAGGAATGTTATAGTTTCCTGCCTTAAGTTTAAGTGTTTTATTCATCATGATAATTTATCCATCATGATATTTAAAGATAATTATATATAAGTAGAGACATATGGGTTGTGGCTAGTATATTGGATGGCACTGTTTTAGATGAGATATCTTTTGGTGATTGTCTCCTAAATTTGTATAAGTCTGAGATTTATAAAGACCTTAATTTATAAAATTAAGATCTAAGCTTAAAGGTGGGTAAGTCATGGCAAGGAACGGCTAGCTTGACTTGTGGCTAACACATCTCCTATCCTAGAGTTGAACCCATAGGTCCATGACTCTAAATTCTAATATCATCAAAGTCAGTATTTGAAGAAACAGAGAGGAGCAGGAGGATTGTGTTTTGTTTGGCTTGTTAATCATCTGTCTTCAATATCTTACATCAGATATTCATTGTATGCATTTAGGTTGGAGCTGCTATAACGGAAGTTGCTCACTCCACTCTCCAATCCACAGGAATGGCCCTCAGTCTTTTGTTCTAGACCTCCCAAATGACCCAGAAGATAAGCATTCAGAAGGTTCATTTTTTTTTGTATGCTTCAGATGTCTTTTCCAGGATATTTAGGTTTTATGACACAGAAAATATTTAAATTGAAGCATCACAATATAAGCTCTCTTGTTCTTCATTCTAGATTGGTATTAAATGGCTCACAGAACTTTGTATCTTGTTTACATATAACTGGTAGCATCTCAACCAGTGTACCTGAACATCCTGATAGCTTTCATTAAATATATGCTTGTTATATATAGACTATAATGCTAAGCAAAAAAAGAAACTTATCAAATGCATATATTCTTTCCAGCTCCTTCTATGATCTATTACAGAGATCAAATACTCATCTTTTTATTTTTAGACACCTTTATTTACATTATACCTTTTGACCTTATTTGGTCTTAGGGAGATTAAGAAATAGCTAATATTTGTATTTATGATAATTTTCCAATAATAATAATACTTTAAAGAATGTTGTATATTTTATTCTTAGGATTAAATTCATACAATTTATCCAAAGACATTTTGGCTTTAATCTTTGTTTATTTTGGTTATTGTCTTCTAGATTTTTCTGCTTTTTAAGCATTCCTAAATGAAGATGCATATGTGTACAGTACTCAAAAATATTAACCAATGCCAAATATAGTCAAATAATTTTCTTTCTTTGTAAATTGTATTCCTTGAGCAAATTCCATTCTTACATTAGATTCTTTATGCAAAAAGTGTTTTTTTAAGCAAATAATTCTAAACTCCTATTTTCTTGATTTTATTTTTAAAATTTCAA
>NW_003852431.1:15643595-15646093 GCF_000181295.1 Otolemur garnettii
ATATATCTCATGGCTGAGAAAAGGAAAGTACAGGCCAGATCCTCCATGCCCAGGAGTTATGGGCTTAGAAACACAGAAGGCATTCTTAGCCAAAAGGCTGAGGAGCAATACTTAATTATTATAATTATTATAATTATTATATTCTAATAATTCTGACCTAATGGCCAATTAGAAAAATCAAGATAATCAAATTATCTCAGGTATTTCCTCATAATAGGCTATATTACAAATTCAACCTGGAGTACAATTCCTGAGTTCACATTTCTTATTATCTCTTTTTCTTATTTATTTTGTCAGAAGCCTGAGTTTGTTTTTTACTGAGCTATTCTCTTTTTCTTTTTGCAGTTTTTGGCCAGGGCCAGGTTTGAACCTGCCACCTCTGGTATATGGGGCTGGCATCCTTTGAGCCACAGGCACTGCCCTGGGTTATTCTTTTTCAAGTGACAGTTTATTTCTTAATATGTACAACTCAATATCTCTCTCCCCACACCCATTTAGTCTGCTAAATAAAATAGTATAAACTGAGGAACTTATAAACAACAGAAATTTATGTCTTATAGTTCTGGAGGCCAGAATTACAAGGTCAAGATACCAGCAGATTAATTCCCTGGCGTGGATTTGCTTGGTGCCCTCTAGCTATATCCCCACCAGACAGAAGGATGTGCCCTTGAGCCTCCTTTATAAGGGCACTCATAACCTAGTCACATCACAAAGGCCACACCTTCTAATATCATGACATTGGAGATTAATTTTAACACATGAATTGAAGGGTGGGGACACAAACATTCCCAATATGTCAATATATAGGCAGAAAAATTACATGAGGCAAAGTAAATGCATTCAGGAAGACCACGGAAGGCTGGAAAGGAGAGAGACCAGAACACAGCGAAATCAACTCTGCTGAAACAAAGGCAGGAAAGTTTTAGGTTCTAAGATGAGCTAATGGGAAAAGACTAGAAAACTTTAGCAGTGGGGGGGGGGGAGAGGATTGATCATTAGGCTGTGCCAAGCGCATTGAACTATTCTCAAATTTGTAAACATTTTTCTCTGTAATTAGTTTAGGCCATCTGAGTTCACTAATTGGCTGCACTAGAAGTTAAGTTCACACTCTCCCACAAGGTCTTTTTTAATGACTACATTTCAAAGGTCTGGTTCCTAGGTCCTGAGGAAGACATTCTGGGCTTGTGAAACTGGTCAGAGACTTTTGAAAAAAGTTATAACTCAAACGGGCAGAGAAAGAATTTATAATCACAAGCTTTCTACGATAAAATGCTCTCAGAAAAAAGAAGTCAAGGACTTGAATCAGGAAGCAGCCTGTTTACTTTTGGTCAAGCTGAAAGTACGCTGAGGCTCTTCCATATACTCTTGAAGAAATGAAAACATAACTAGAGTATTTTTCTTAACATAGGTGTATTAAATATTTAAACACAATTTTTTTCAACTCATCATTTTCTGTAAATAAAAAGATATGTTAGGTTTTGAGGGCTCAGGAAACAGTATCTCAGAATGAAGGCCTCAGAAGAAAAAGCTTTTCTTTGACCTTCTTTTGTTTTCCTGGCTCTCAGTCCCATTTCCCCTCAGGCTTGCTGTTGAAACTAGAGTCCTTCACTCCCAAGGTTGATCATAAAAGTTAGAACCCCTTTTTCTGAAATCCAGCCATAAAACCTAAAATTATTCTGTGTAAAAACTGGCCACAAAGAAAACATCTGACCTACCTAGTTTGATTATAGTTCATAAGCATCTCCCTGCCTTACAGAGATATTTCCCCATACCCAGAAGGAAAGAATTCATGCACAGAGAGGTAATAAAGAATACAGACAGACATGCCTTGCTGAGTTTCACCCCCCCACCCCCAGTCTATTACCATTAGATCATTCCCTTTTTGTCCAATCATAACTCTACATGGCTGTTTATAGGGGTACTTCCACACTTCATTCAACCTAAGCATAAAAAATGAACAATTTCCCCTGCATCTTTGGGTCTTCATTCTGCAGGTTCCTGTGTATACCCATTATATAAATTTGTACGCCTGTTTTTCTTACTAATCAATCTTCCTCATGTCAGTAATTTTTCAGCAAACCTTTAGGGGGCTAAGGAGCTTGGTCTCTGTAGGTTCAATCTTATCTTTTCATTTCCATCTCAAGATGTAATAGTCATTTTTCTTTTGACTTTACACAAGCTCTACATCTTTTCTACCTTTCTTTACCACTTTCTGTCTCTCCAAGAGTCATATTTCTGTGAATTATATCAAACAACCTCACTCAGGTTAGATTCAGACAATCAGAGTTATACATGGAGGTTAGAGAGTAGTCAGAGATGGGAATGGGGTGCTAATCTACTCGCACTGGCTTTTCTGCTCACCATTCTGGCAGGGATCAGGAGCCCTCAGCTCTGCTATGCTGCCTCAGTTAGTCTCCCCCTCCTCTGCTCCCTCAGTCCTCTGGGTGGTAAGAACCCCCAGCCTCTACTGCTGGCTACTGGGTACCTCACCAACCTTG
>NW_003852431.1:15646316-15647908 GCF_000181295.1 Otolemur garnettii
ATCCAATGTTAATTGAATTGTTTTCACCTATGAGGGCATGAATTAGATTGTCTACTGGTTTCATATTAGTACTGAGTACATTGGATATTTGTTTTTCCATTCTTGTGATACTTAAAAGATATGAAGTCTCCATATTTTTAGTGGCTGAATAGTATTCCATGGTGTACATATACATAGCTTGTTAATCCATTCCTGAGGTGATATACTGTCCAGAGCATTTAGGTTGTTTCCACATCTTGCTGATGGTAAATTGAACTGGGATAGTCTAATGCATATGTCCTTTGGATAAAATGACTTTATTCTTCTGGGTGGATGCCTAGTAGTGGGATTGTGGGGTCAAATGAGAAATTTAATTTGAGTTATTGGACGATTCTCCATACTTCTTTCCAAATAGGCTGTATTAGCTGTAGTCCTACCAACAGTGTAAAAGTTTTCCCTTCTCTCCATATCCATGCCAGCATCTGCAACCTTAGGACTTCCTGATGTGAGCTAATCTTACTGGGGTTAGGTGACATCTTAGGGTGGTTTTGATTTGCATTTCTCCAATGATTAGGGATGATGACCATTTTTTTAATGTGTTGTTGGCCATTCTTTATCTGTTGTCCTCAGAATATGTTCCATTCATGTCTCTTGCTCAATGGTAGATGAGATTGTTAGCGCCATATTTGTTGACTAATTTGAGTTCTCCATAGATCATAGTTATCAAGCTTTTGTCAGATTCTTGATAAACATTTATTTTTTTCAATTATCATTAGTTAGACACTTTGAGAATTTTTTCTACTTTTGCTAGACCCTGAAGATACATTCATCTAAAATTAAAATTTTCAGAGAAACACCCTCAACTATGTCCTATATTTCCTATATTTCTTATTAAATCTTAGCCACCATTAAAGCTAATGCAATTATTTGGTTGTATTTTCACTAGTCTGAGTTCTACAACATAATTTTGCACACAGGGGGAGCTTAGTAATTTAATTCTATTCCCTTCCTTTCTGTTGCTTATAATTAATCATTTATGCCTTTGTCTTTTCTAACTCTCTTTGCTCTTAATCTCATGCATTGATTCTCTCATTAAGTTGTTAACATCAATATTGTTTTAGATTTAGTTCCCTGGACAGAGACTGTGAGGTTAAGATTTGTTTGCCAAAATTTATTGGGCATTTTATCACACAGGAAATGGAGAAAGCAGGATTGGGATGAGGAAGAATCTGATTTGCAATATGATTTTAACTGAGGCTTCTGCTGGTTTATGGGGAACTCCAGGGCTAAGCTTACCTGCGGCATTATTTCAAACTAAGGCCAGTAATGACCGTTCTTATACCCCTGCTTTAGTCAGTGGTTAGCCACAGCCCACATACATGGAGGACACCAACCTTGGGCAAGGTTGTTTCCTGTGCTCAACAGCAATTTTCAGTGAGGCACATAGATGAGAGTCAGCAGGTTCTGTCCCCAGCAGCTAGGGGATGGGAGCCTGGATTATCTGGTAGAATATAGAGTATCCATTACTATCATTTCCCCATATTTTAATGCTTCTTTAAAATGTTATTTTTTATGTGCAAAAATGTTTCCTTTCTACCTAACCTCACATTTTA
>NW_003852431.1:15648638-15665704 GCF_000181295.1 Otolemur garnettii
ATAAAGTCTACTAGGTATTTGTTTATGATAGCTAAACCAAAGAGGAATTTTTTCTTTCATACTGGATTTTCTAATAGGGAGGTGTTCACTAACAATTGGAAATAATTTGTAGACCTTCTTTGCCTAGATATGTTTTTTCTAGACTTATTTATTTATTTTTTATTGTTTCAGGTCAATTGAGGGTATAAAGCAGCAGTTCTTAACCTGTGGGTTGCGACTCACAGGAACTGCATTAAAAGCCCACAACATTAGGATGATTGAGAACCACTGGTATGAAAAGTGAGGTTACAATGTTTGCATTTGTTAGGTAAAGTCCCTCTTACAATTGTGTCCTGTCCCCAAAAGGTGTCTTGTACACCCTAACCTTGTGCCATTAAGTGGGAGCACATTACCCACTCTCCATCCCTCTCCCTGTTCCCTCATTCTCCCATCCCCCACCTTGAATTGATTTGAATTTTTCTCTTATGTGGGTATGTATTACATCATCTACTGGCTTCATTTTAGAATTGAGTGCATTGGATTCCTGCTTCTCCATTCTTGTGATACTTTACTAAGAATAATGTGTTCCAACTCCATTCAGGTTGATACAAAAGATGTAAAGTCTCCATCTTTTTTAATGGCTGAATAGTATTCCATGGTATACATACACCATGGCTTGTTAATCCATCCCTGCCTTGGTGGGCTTTTAGGCTGTTTCCACATTTTGGTGATTATAAATTGAGCTGTGAAAAACAATCTAGCACAAATGTCCTTATGATAAAATGATTTTTTTTTTCTTCTAGGTAGATGCCTAGTAATGGGATTGCAGGATCAAATGGGAGGTCTAGTTTGAGTTCTTTGAAAATTCTCCATACTTCCTTCCAAACAGCTTGTATTAGTTTGCAGTCCCATTAGATTTTTTTTTTTTTTAATAAATTCTAACCTACCAGGGAGAACTAGACATAAGCCCCTGCTGTCTGCCTTTCACCATGCAGAAGCTGAAGTGTTCTAACTAGAGGCAGGTATAAAAGGTTTGAAGTTGAAGTTATTACTGATGAGGTTTCAAGTTCAAATTATTACTCTGAGGCTGTGAGAAATTGCTATTTTAGTTTAGAGTTGCCAGATTTCTTTGAGAGTGGCAAGAAATAAAATTTACATTGCAGGATTCAGTAGTAAGAGTATAAGATTAGTGGGAAGTGGCTTACATGACATTTCTTATCTCTTTCATTTTGGCGATTTTTCTCTTCTATAAACTTAGACTAGATGTTGATTATTTTTCATATTAGCATTATATTTCATAATGCTATTTTCACCTATAATTTCTCAGCTGTAACAATACCTTTATTTCCTTTACCGTTTGTTGTTAACTAGACTGGCTTGGCAGGTTTTCAGCAGTATTCAATTGGGAAGTGGGCATTAGAAAAATTCGACAAATCTCTCTAGCTAGTGTCCCCATCTACAACTCTCATAGTAGATTTGCAAACTGTTTAACATGTTGTCCCACTCTCTCTGCCACATCTCACAGTGTCTCCTTCATCTTCGTCGTGCTTGCCTTTGAAACAGTGTGTAGGAGATATTAGTTTTCCATTTTTCTTTTCTGTTATATAATTTTAAGTCACCAAGTCCTAAATTGAAGTATAATCATTTGTATCCTTTTGGAATAAAACTGTGACAATTTCCCCCACACACAGTATTTTTTCATAGAAACATTTCCCTCTCATTTGGCTTGCCTCAGAAATAAATTAAAAAAAAAATTGTAACCACTGTGTTTTATCTACTGTGTGTTGTGGTGGCCTGTTGGAGGCAAATAGATGAGAATTTTTTTGTACCTATGTGAGAGTACTTGAAGTCTTACTGAAAATAAAATGTGGTGGAAAAGGTGGTGTTCTGTTTGTTTAGGAGCGTTATTTTTCACTACTATGTGAAAAAAGACTTTTACAAACTAAAATAAATAAATAAATAAATAAAATAAATACAATTTCCAAGTGGAAGTAGTAGATTAATATATCCCATAAAATAGCAGCATCTAACCACTAAATGAGACTATGTATGAAGTTGAAGAAGGAAGTGAAACCAGCACAGATGGTATGGTGGCAAGGCAGAAATCTCTTGCTGTCTCAGAAGAAAATAATTTGCACTAAGTAGCGTAAAGTGATGTTTCTAAAATAGCATTTGTCCATCTCAAGAGGACATGTTGGCAATTCGTTCACATGTTCCGTACATTAGCATCCTCTCCATGGTAGGCTAAGTTTTTGTTTTCATTATCCCCTGAGTGGAATTAGAATATGTGTGAACATGCCACCATACCTACTTTAGAGAGCTGCCCTTCTAATGACCAACATGGATGCTGTTGCTCTCTTGAGTGTTAAGTATTCTAATGAGCTTTTATTTTCAAATGTGTCTAATATTTTCATATTTAAATCTCTACTATATAAATCCCTATTTCAGGTAGACAGGACCGTGGGACCAGGAAGCACCATGGCTAGTTTTACCCCTCAGCAAGATATGCTACCTTTATTTCAAAATGGTTTTGCAGGATGAATCAAGAAACAATGTGATCCCAGTTCCTCCCAATTTCAGTTTAGACTTCTAGAGGCTTTATTTCTGGTTCTGAAAATCAAACATTCTTTACTGTTACCATTGGCTACTTGAGAAATTATCCTTTCAGTGTTACCAAAATAAACCTTATATTGTCCTATTTTATTTAAGACTACACCTTTAAGAAATCTCTAAAAAGCCCTTTGGAGAGTTATTAATAAGTGGCATGAAACTCCTTTTAGCTCAGGGATATCTAAAATGTTTTATTTATCTTTTAAGGTCTCATGAACTACACCACTTGGCCAGTACAACTGAAATTTTTTCTACATGTATGACTCCATTAGAGGCACTTCCGGGGCAGGGTGAAGAATTGGTGTACTCCCAACTAATGGGCACAATGTAAGGGTACTTGGCACACCTCCTGGGCATAGGACACAACTCCAGTAGGAACCTTACTGAACAAACACAAACACTGTAACCTAATCATTTGTACCTTCATATTAATCTGAAATTAAAAAAAAAAAAAAGAAAGAGGCACTTCTATGCCCTAGATGAGCATAGCTTTGGATCACCATGGTATGTAGTTCCAAAGAGGAAGACAGGAAAAGATGGTTATTTTATCTTCCATGCAAAGGTCAAACTGACTTTAACCAAAGAAAGTGTAAGAGCATTTTCAAAGTCCTGAGGGAAAAAAAAAAGCCAACCTTTGTGGGTACCAGGAAAAATATATCATTTAAGAAAGAAGTAGAGATTTTTGGTTTAACAAAAACTAATAGGTTCCTTAGCACCCTACTCACTCAAAAGGGGCTTTCAGAAGAAAAGTGATCCCATAAAGAAGAAAGTATCAAAAATTACTTCCAACACAGTAAAAACAAAAAGGTGAACATGATACGACTACACAAAAACAATGTAGTATTTGAAAATTTAAATGCTGTACTTGAAACTAACATCACAAAAATCAGGACTGACAGGGTCAGAATTTATGATTCTCACCTTATCCATATTCTCAGAGTCTTACGATACTCTTAAAAAGATGTTGGCAAATATGACTTACTACCAGTTTTTGTATGGCCAGGCGCTAAAAATATTTTTTGCATTTTTAGATGTTTAAACAGAAGTCAAAACACAACATTTCGTGATATATGAAAATTCTATGCAATCTAAGTTTCCCTAAACAAAATTTTATTGGGACATAGAGTACTTATTAATATTAAATTTGTCTAAGACCACTTTTATGAAATAAAATCAGAATTAAGTTGTTACAATAAAGATAGTAAGGCCAAAAAATCCTGAAATACTTACCCATGGCCTTTTATTGAACGGTTCATCATCCCCTGCTCTATAATCCAAGCTTCACATGCTGGTATCTTTTTTTTTTTTAATTGGATAATAAATGTCCTTCTTAAGCATTGTGCAATTTTAAGGGAACACATAAATGATTCCTTCATTCAAACCATCTGGCATACATAAGCCGTTAACTAAAGACTGACAGACATACAAAACACAACTATTTGAACAAAAATATTTAAACTGATGGCACCATGAATGTTTCTAAGAATGTTTTAAATTTTCTTTGATAATATAAAATATTATTGAAATACTTTTAAACATTTGATAAAAAGTCAGCTTAAAATCCTCCAAAATATGATACCCTAACATTGAACTTTGGGATATATAAATGAGTTAATAGTTACCTAAAATTTCCAATTTACTTCCCCATTTTATTTATAAATTCAATATTATCTCAGTGAAAATACTGAAAAATTTTTATTGTGGATGTTGACAAATTGGTTCTAAGGTTCAAGCGAAGTCTGTTATATTAGGTTATTAAGAATGAAATGTCTGATTTCCTTAAGTATTAAGTTTGACAGTTGATATCTCTGACATTTCACTTTGATACTTTTTTTTTTAGTTGTGAAAACTAAACCTCATTCTCTCAAATGCCCATTTTGGCTTGTGATAGCTTTCAAAGGTTTTGTTTTTTTTTTTTTCTTACAGCAATGTTTGTGAAACCCAGGTAAAAAAATTGTGTTCTTTTTTAATATGAGTTACATTGTAGAACCAATGCAGTGAGTGCACACAGCTTGAAATACCAACACACAGTACATTGATATTAGAGAAGTTATGTTCTTTTGATTTTAATCTTGAAAATGAGACATATGATTGATCTGAGACCAATGTGGATGATGATGAGCTGAAAACTGTAGTGGAAGTGAATCCATCCAAACCTAGGCACAACTTAGGAGCAAGGTTGGATGCTACTATCCCTACATTATTGGACCATTTGAAACAAATCTGCAAGCTAAAGAAACTGGAGAAATGCCAGCATCAGAAGAGAAATCATCTCAGAGTTTATCTTTCTTTGCTGTCATGACACAAAGATGAACCATTTCTACACCATATTGTGTAGAATCCATGTGATGAAAAAAAAGATTCTTTTTTTTAAACTAATCTTCTTTTTATTTTATTTTATTTATTTATTTTGCAGTTTTGGCCGGGACTGGGCTTGAACCCGCCACCTCCAGCATATGGGGCCAGAGCCCTACCCCTTTGAGCCACAGGTGCCACCCCCCCAAAAAGAATTCTTATTGACAATCCTAGGTGTTCTCACGATAAAAGATGAAGGGCTGAAACACAATCCCAAACTGAATATTCATCAAAAAAAACTAATGGTGTCTGTTTGGTGGTCAAGCACTGGTATTATCCACTACACCTTCATGAAACCTGGCCAACTTATTATTGTGGATGTCTCCTGTATCTCATTGCATGACTTGATTAAGTAGCCACACTTGGTCAACAGAGACAGGCCATTCCTCTTGCAAGACAATGAATGCTGTTGCACAAACAATGCCACTCAAACTACAGATGCTGGACTTGGAAACTCTTTCATTCACCATATTCACCAGACCTTGCACCTACCGACTACCATTTCTTCCAGGTTTTGGACCATCTCATGCAAGAAAAAAATATTCAATTCTCAACAAGCTATGGAAAATGCCTTTTGCAATTTTATCACCACTTACTCTATAAACTTCTTCACTGCTGGCTCACACAAGCTATCTTTAAAAAGGCAGAACTGTGTTGATAGTTTAGGCAAATATTTTGATAATTGTATTAATTTTTTTTGAGATATATTACACTAAACCTTTGATTTGAAATTGTACAGTTCATATTTAATGACTTAATATTATGGTTCACTTTTTTGTACACTAACACCATCTAGTTGGCAAAGTTTTTCTCCACTGGAGGATGGATTAAAAATTCTGATATCACTGTACATATAGACTGGAAGTGAACAATTAAGCAAATGGATGATAGATGGTTGGGGCCAGTTATGTTGCAGTCAAGGGAATTTATATATAAGTAAAGGGAGGAGGTAAGAATGATATACATGCAATAAATGAGAGGTAGAGACTTTAGAAAGAGCCTATGTTTAGATAATACAAGTAACAGATGATTACAAATGTATTTATAGATGTTCATATATACATGTATACGTGTACAATATGATAGTTTACACACACACCTTGTTCACTCAGCTCTGAGAACAGCTAGAAGAAAAGATATCCCAATAGCAATCAGCACACTCAGCACATGAAACTTGGTTTCTAATACCATCCTCCATTAGAAGGAAAAAGTTTCTGTAGAAACATGTGATTCTAGGTTGGGGCAGGAGATCTTAATGATGAACATCTTACCTCATGAGAAAGTAAGAAAGCCCTCCCAAAATCTTATAGAGATCAAGCTATGTGAAAGAGATATAGGAACCAACTGAATAAGCTCCCAATGCTGAAACAATTTAAACAACCAATAAGGTAAAACTGGATTTTGTCACAAAGTTTAAAGTAGATATTCATGAAGTAATACTCATATAAATAAATGACTAGAAAGAAATAGTGAGAAATAGACATTTTTGTGCAGAACTAAAAATAATATAAGTTAATTAGTCAAATAAGGGTAATTGAGGTCTCCATCACCTTAGGCATATATAATTTGTGTTAGAAACATTCCAATTCTACTCTTTTAGTTATTTTAAAGTATTCCCTAATTTATCATTGACTATAGACACACACTTTGTTATGTTATCAAGTATTGTTAATTCTGCTTATCATTTTTTTCATTTTTTATTTTAGTGTTTGGTTATTCTGAAATTCTATTTAATTATGCTTTGCGTCTATTAACCATTCCCATTCTATGTCTGTATCAAAACATCATATGTACCCTGTAAACATATATAAATATTATGTACCCATGATAATTAAAAATACATCATAAAAAATTAAAGATAATAAATTATGTTGATTACTGAGCCTCAATTTACAATCACAAAAATGTGGAAACAGCCTAAATGCCCACCAACCCAGGAATGGATTAACAAGCTGTGGTATATGTCTACCATGGAATACTATTCAGCCATTAAAAAAGATAGAGACTTTACATCTTTTGTATTAACCTCGATGGAAGTGGAACACATTATTCTTAGTAAAGTATCACAAGAATGGAGAAGCAAGAATCCAATACACTCAATTCTAATATGAAGATGTCATTCTTAGTAAAGCATCATAAGAATGGAGAAACAAGAGTCCCATGTACTCAATTCTAACATGAAGACAATTAATGACCTAGTGCACGATAGCGGGTGAGGGAAGGTGGTAGAGGGCTGGGGGGTCATGATGTATGACATACCTTTTGGGGGAGGTATATAATTATAAAAGAGATTTTACATAACAAATGCAATCAATGTAACCTGGTTCAAAAAACAAAAAAACAAAACAAAACAAAAAAACCCAAAAATCTTTACCAGGGACCTTGAGAGACCTGGAAGAAACAAAATTTGCTAACTTACTAACAAACTAATATCACTGGGAAAAAAATAACAAAATATTTCAGAATGGGTGAATGATAGATATCCTGTTATATCAGGGCCCGGGACTGGCCAGCTCTCAGGCCTGGCTTAACTAGGTTCCAGACTGGGACTGCTAAGCTACTTTGCTCAGGAAATATTGCTCTTAGGTGCCTGGGGGCTTTCTACTTCAGCAGGAGAGAAAGAAATAGAGAGAGAGAGACTTAGAGAGAGTAAAGCAGTCTTAGAATAAACAGATATTTTATTAATAGAGCTTGGTAATCTTGGTGTCTAGAGAGACACCATGCTGGCATTCTGCAGGCAGGAGAGGAGACAGAGTCAGAGTAAGCAGGTCTATGATAGAATACGCATGCTCCCGACTGCCTTCTCCTCCAGTCTAATATAAGGCTGATCTTGTGCCTCTCAACACCACAGGTGTAGAGACTGCCAATTCACCAATGCTCTCATCTCGCGAGTTCTCATGCTTGTTAGGAGAGCTAAATCCTTCTCCATGCCCTTTTCACCAAGGTGTTGCATTATTGAGCTATACAGGTATTTCTTATAACTCTCACTCCTAGCCATAGGCTAGACAGGCTACTACATTGTTAGTTTAACACCCCCAGTCCATCCCCACTCTCCAGGTATCCAGATGTGAATTAAAGATTGGAGCTGGAGCCTGCTAAAACCATGATGAAAAGGTCCCTACTTGGTGATCCTGTGCACACCAACAGCAGTGAAGATGAATGATATTCCTGCCTGGATACATCACTCATGTATGAAACCAGCCAGCAATGGGTAGTGAGTGGTACAATGAAACTCAGAGCTTTTCCCACCAACTCACCCTGAAAAAACAGACTACAGCCCTGCCCCAGTCACATGCCAGGAGCTGACTGGTCTACGCACAGCAGAAGCTTGAGGATGAGCAGCAGCAGCTTGGAACTGATCACTGGTTCTTTGCTTTGGACTTTTTCACTTTCCTTCTTTAATCTTAGGTGTAAGACATGATGAAGGTTGTGAAAAGTGTACCCAAAAGTTAACCCAAACTAGACAAACTATCAAAATTATGTTAGTGGTTTACTCTTAATATGAATATACAGGAAAGCCTGAAGGTACTTGCACATATAATAACACCCAATATTAGATATGTGTGCCCCCCCAGTGGGTGAGCTGTTTGCTACAATCCTTCTGAAGCCCCAGAGCAAACTGAATTTGCTATGTGGTGTAGTGATATCCCTAGAAAGGCAATAACTTCAGTTATAACAGAAGGAATACCTAAACAAATAAAAAAAGTCATTAATAACTATTCTGCTATATATACAGACATGTGTCTTTTTATATTTTCAATAATAACTAGAAGTTTTCCATGTAGAAATACTGTATATTTCTGAAGTATTATTTCTATGTATTTCATATTTTGTGTTGTCATGTTAACTCTAGTTCTCTAATTGTTAATGGTATACAATGGTTATTAGTATATTAAACTTAAAAAATAATAGAATAACAGTAAACATTAAAACAATAAAATAATAATAAAAAACATAAAATAACACGCTGACGGTGGGAAATGGCTTTAGACTAATTTCTACAATACTCAGGTCATGAATTTCAAGCAAAACTTCTATTTTGCTCAAAAATCAATGACTTGACCATGAAAAAAAAAAAGATAGAATTACTAATCTCATGGCTGTTTTGAAGTGTAAAGAATATTTGATGAATGAAATGTTTTTGACTGTTAAAAAGGTGACATTATAAAACTAATAAATATTTATTATAGGAAATCTGAAAGATAATGAGAAGAAGAAATTTTTAAAATAACCACTACTTCTGCCCCCACATTCAATAACAAACACAAATAGTTAATTGAAATTCCCTCTAGTTAATCCATCCTTTTCCGGGAGAGAGCCATGGTAATGATTTGTCTTACCAATTTCACACATGTGAAATCACACTTAACACATTGTTCTGTTATTTGAATTTTCATTTAATGTTGCTCTGGGTGCCAATATCATAAATCTACGTTTTATTAATATGCTTATGGTCAGGAAGAGATGATTCTCCTGTTTCTGCATGGCTTGGCTTCTTGAGCAAAGGGAACCAGCCTGCTGGAGAATGTCCCCATCTCTTCCGGTCCATTTGCTGTTCATGTGCCAGGACGTTAGACTTGGAGCCATCTGCTCCCATTTGAAAGAGTAATAAATTTATTTCCCCCAAGGTATGGAGACATCCTAAGGGTTGTAAACTGAGAGATGCTTGTTTTATGTCCTCCCTGGAAACATTTGTCTACATTCCAAATAACAACAACCCAAGTTTCTTTCCCGATGGTCCTGAGGAGAATCTGTTTGCATTAGGAAGCAAAGTTTTTCTTCCTTTCACTCTCAGGACAAAAGTGGACGGCAGCTATTCCTCTCCTGCATAAACTCCCAGATTCATTTGTGGGATGTCTCAGACCTGAACAGACTCTAGTCTTTGTTATGATTATACCTCCTTGGCTTCCATTTTATCATCCCAGACCAGGACGGAAGTGGGACAAAGAACTTGTGGTTATTATAGCAATAATTAATCTGTCCCTGCCTTGACATATTGTGTCTATTTTTCAAGACAGTGTGGATAAATATTGATATTAAAAGAGGATCACTTATTATTTTATATTAAAAGAATGGGTATTCCTAAGTTGTTTAACATTATTTTCTTTTGAAAGCATTTAGGATATCTGGTCTCCATTTTTCACTATCACAAACAATTCTTTTTTTTTTTTGAGACAGTCTCACTATGTCATCCTTGCTCGAGTGTCATGGCATAACAGCTCACAGCATCCTCCAGCTCTTGGGTTCAAGCGATTCTCTTGCCTCAGCCTCCCAAGTAGCTGGGACTACAGGCACCACCACAACATTGGACTATTTTTTGGTTGGAGTTGTCATTGTTGTTTAGCTGGCCCAGGCTGGGTTCAAATCCGCCACCCACAAACAATTCTTTATGAAATGGATTTCTGGCAGTCTATTTCTGGAAGTGAAAATGTTCTGCTAAATGGCATTTAAACTTTTTTCAGATATAATTGGCCCTCTAAAAAAGTAATATTAATCAATACTTCCATAAAAAGTATATATTAACAACTAATTTTTTAGTAACCTGATTGATTAAAATCATATTACCTTGTTTCGATAAGCATTTCACTCTTGCCTGGTTAGATTATAAATCCTTTTATATGAAAAAAAAATTAAGATAGCATTTTGCCCCTCTTTCTCCCCAAAATTTGTTGCTGTAGTATAATCCTAATAAAAACATTTCAGAAGAATTCCAACTGAGGGACATTTTCAAGCTTACCAGTACTTCTCAATATCACTACAGTTATCAGACATAAGAAAAGTTTGAGACTCTCTCTGCCTAGAGGAGCCTATGGAGACATGATGAATGCATGTAATGCAGTTTCTTGGGAGGAATCCTGGAGAGAAAAGTGACATTAGGTAAAAACTAAGGAGGTCTGAATAGGTTGTTGACTTAACTCGATAATAATATGTCAATATTGGTTCATTCATTGTGACAACCATACCAAAATAAGAGGAAAGTAACAGGGAAGCACAGTGCAAGGTATGTGGGAACCTCTTCACTTAAAAATGTTTCTGTAAATCAAAAACTTAAAAGATAAAATTCTTTATTTTTTAAAGCCCTAAATCATCACCTTAAATATGAATTCTTTACATCTGTGAGATCTATAAACACCATTGCACGCTATTAATTTGTTACTGATAATTTTATTTCGTAAAATTCATTGTTCATCATTGAAAAATGGAGAGCTCAACACTAATGGGTTTTTTACTAATGTGACATAACTTCCTGGTGGCTGTAATTTGTGTTTTTTTTTAACCTCCTATTAATAATTAATCTTTATGGAAATGTAATATTTAACTGGCAATTAAATGTGTATGATGGATGTCTATCTGAAATCACTCTTGAGCTTTAAATTATAGATTTTGCACCTGATGTGTTCCAGTGTGTGTTGATACCAAATGGAAAACACCTCTGTATCCCAGCCGGCTAAATGATCTCTACTCACTTGACGGTAAATATCCCCCCATGCTGTGTTTGCACAAAGCACAGCATCTATTAGAGATTAGATGTATGAGAGATATATTTAATTGGATACTAGGGAGACTGACATGCACATGAAAAACACATCATTAGCTTAGAAGGTAATTTGACGGTTACCTCTTTTTGGTAGAAGGAGTTTGTATAAATTAATAATACTCTTTTGTATTTATATAATGCTCAGGAGTTTCAGGCTTCAATTTAAAACACCAATGACAGGAACAAATAATCACCTATTACTCAAGTCAGATGCAAAGTTTCCATCAGTAGACCTACTTTATTGCAGCCGCTATCTTTAAACACCTGAACTACTTACCCATAGCAACTTTAGAGTAATTAGATGATTAATCATACTAATATGGAAATATGTAAATTATTAAATGAATCAAAATCACAAATGTAGGATCTCATTGGAAAGTAGAGGTAGTGTGTATTTTTTTATGATAGGAACACTTAAAAAATATAAATCAGTCAAAAAGTAAAATGCATGGCAGAACTGAAAAACGATGGGATGTGTGTGGAGGCAAATGTCATTTATAGCATTGATCATTATCCTAAGGATTTGGAAAGCCTTTTTTAAAAAAAATTAGTCAAATACATTTTAAAGTTTGGGATTTGTTCATCATCCCAGTGTTTCCCAGAAATGATCATATAGCAAAATTTGTCAACATCTATCCTAAGAGAGCTCCTAAGCTAGCCCAGCTAGTGGGTAAGAGGCAGCAGTAGCATCTGCTCAGCTTTCCTTGAGCTCAAAATTATTTATTTTTAATAAAAATGCATTTGAGTCCGGGTGCAGTGCTCAGGCCTATAATCCTAGCACTCTGGGAGGCCGACAGGGGTGGATTGCTTGAGCTCAGTTCAACACCAGCCTGAGCAAGAGTGTTGGAAACCCCATCTCCAAAAATAGCCTAGCATTGTGGCCGGTGCCTATTAGTTCCAGCTACTTGGGAGGCTGAGGTAAGAGTATCACTTGAGTCCAAGAGTTTAAGGTTGCTATGAGCTATGACACCATGGCACTCTACAGAGGGTGACAAAGTGAAACTCTTTCTCAACAACAACAACAAAAATGCATTTGGATTTCTCTACCTGGTTGATCCTGCCAGTAGAAAGAAAGAAAGAAAGAAAGAAAGAAAGAAAGAAATGTATTTTGGAATATTTGTACTATTTTTCCTTTCATTACCCTAATGGAGAATGGAAAAAATAAAACTAGTTAATAAATCCCACAAGGGGAAGCAGTAACATCAAAAAAACTGCTAGAAAGTCTGTGCCAGGATTTCCTAAATTTGCCAGATTATAGGAATTACTTGGTCTGCTTATAATGCCAATCTTTATGGACATGGCCCCAAGGTCAGTAAGAAACTACAGGGGAAAGGTTGAGAATCCAGGTGGTTCTTAACAACACAAATATTTAAAAATTCTTGCTCTAAATGTTCACATCAAATTCCAGATTATGTGCTAGACCTCAATTTTATCTGAATCTAGTGGAATTAAAATTATTTCGAAGATTTTTAACACTAATTAAAACTGTACCCAAAGTATATTCTACCCCAAACCTACTTTTCTAGTCAATGTGTTCATAGCATCAGATATGTAATATTTCCACCACTCTCAAAAGGCTTCCAATAATATTTTCTGGCCTTATTTACATCATAAATTAGAATATAGACTACTCATATACAAAATAAGTTCAGCTGAACAAGGAGCCTACTTTCCCCTTTGAGTATTAATAATAAAGTGGTTTGGGTTCTAGAGTAGAACCAAGACTTACCCATACAGTCCATATTATGATAAAGAGCTTACCTTGAAAAATCATAGGATTCTCCAGAAACATCCCTTTTTTCTAACCAGAGTCAGCAGGTACACGCTTCCCACATGAAGAGTGTGACTGGAGGTGAGGATATTACACATTGCCCCATGAAAAGTGATGTCTTCCTCAGTGATTAACTGGCTCCTTGAGAAACAAAAAGCTCTGATGTGGAGTTGCTTAACATTTTCTTTTTATTTCTTTGTTTGTTTCTTTCTTTTCTTTTTTTTTTTTAGAGACAGAGTATCACTTTGTCACCCTTGGTAGAGTGCCATGGTGTCACAGCTCACAGCAACCTCCAGTTTGGGGGCTGAGACAATTCTCTTGCCTCAGCCTCCAGAGTAGCTGGGACTAGAGGTGACTGCCACAACGCCTGACTATTTTTTTCTTGCAGTTTGGCCAGGGCTGGGTTTGAGCCCACCACCTTCGGTATATGGGGCCGACGCCCTATTCAATGAACCACAGGTGCCGCCCAGCTTGATATTTTCCAGGGTGTGAATACTCTCACTGTGGCTGAGGTCAAGCTAAGTCTAATAAGCTTAACTTTCCATGACTAAAATTTTTTCTCTTGGAATTTTTTTTTGGAGACAGAGTCTCACTGTGTCACCATTGGTAGAGTAGGGTGGTGTGACAACTTACGGCAACCTCAAACTCTTGGGCTAAAGTGATTTTCTTGCCTCGCCTTCTGAGTAGCTGTGACTACAGGCACCTGGCTATCTCTTGGAATTTTTTTGGAATCAACTCTTCAGAATTGACTTTCCCCAGATACTGAAGTAATCCTAAGTTTATAGTGACACAGCTCTTGTGCCCAACAAAAATCAGAGTCCTGGATACTGGATGAGGAAAGGGCCTTCAATGCAGAATTGCCCTTTAGTGTTCTGATTCCCCACTCTTTGCTGTCATTGGTGGGGAAACTGAACACTTGCTTAAATTTGGGGAAGCCACAGAGATGAGGCAGAGTTCACTTATCTTTGCTGCTCATTTCTGACACTACACTTGCTCTCCAAACGCTTCCAGATCACAGCTATGCCAACTGTTACTTTGACCAGACTTGACCAATGATAAAGCACATCATATTGCCTTGAACTCCAAGCATTAAATTTCTTATATAACTTCCATACACAAACTCTTTAAGGAATAAGGAGAATAAGAAGACTACATTCAGAATGCCAGATGTAAACCATACTCAGTCACCAACTACCTTATAAATCTAGAACCAATGAGCTCATGGATTTTTGACGCACATGTAGGTCAGAGGCATGAATTTCTATCTGCTCTGGAGCTTACTGTGAGTTGTCTATGGCTATACTCAAATTTTGTAACCTACCCTTAGGCAGAACCACCTCAATGCATGAGTTAATTGTAAACTTAAAGAAAGGGGTAAATTAATATTTCTTTCACAATTCTCTTCTGCTTCTTTGTGAATGCATGGGTAAAAATAGATGAATAAGAAAAATTGACGGACAATGCCTGTGGCTCAATGAGTAGGGCGCCTGTCCCATATAACAAGGGTGGCAGGTTTGAACATGGGCCCAGCTGAACTGCAACAAAAAATTAGCCAGGTATTATGGCGGGCGCCTGTAGTCCCAGTTACTCAGGAGGCTGAGGTAAGAGAATTGCCTAAGTCCAAGAGCTGGGGGTTGCTGTGAGCTGTGATGCCACAGCACTGTACCTAGGGTGACAGAGTGAGACTCTATCTAAAAAAAAAAAAAAATGATGAATAAGAAAACCTACTTTCTCATTTACCAGTACATGGGTATGTTCCTATATCTATACCTATGACAAAGTGTCAGAATGAGGGTGATTCAGGAGCTCTATAATGTATATATTCTTTCAAATACACAAGTGTGTATGTACATCTATGTTTTAGAAATGTAAAGAAAAGCCAAAAAGTAAAAAATATATATATATTTTCTCTCAGCATATACCTTTTTTGGTCAGAATATTGAAATTGAGCTTTGAATGGTACATAGTTTTAAATAAACATTATAGAACCATAGATTTGTTTTAAGAATAGAAAAATTGGGGGAGTATGACTTTTTTCACTCAAAAGATATTGGATAGACATAGCCATCTTTACTGGGCCTTCACCTCCAGAGAACACATGCTGACTTTTAGCTTGGCATCGTGAGATAGAAGTGATGTTTTTTTTTTGAAGAAGAGCCCAGTCATGCACTGTAAGCCTCCTTAGTCATGGATCATCAAAGAAGCTACTGATTACTAACCATTGTTTCATGGAGGACAATGCGATGTTTCAATGCATGCAGACATATTAATGGTGGTCACAGTGGGGTAATCATCACTTTAAACATTCATCATTTCTTTGTGATAACAACTTTCAAAAGTTTCTGTCTTGAAATACACTTGTAATTTGCTACCGAGTAACAGAACATCAAAATTTACTTCTGTATAACAGTAACTTTGAGCCCATTGACTAATCTTCTCTCAGCCCCTGTTTTGCTCTCCCCACCCCATATTGTGCAATGACCACTGTTCTAACCTTTATTTCTGTAACTTACGGCAACATGGATACATTTGGACAACATTAAGTGAAGTAAGTCATCGCAGAAAGACAAACACAGCATGATGCCACTCGAAGGTGGAGTCTAAAAAAAAAGTCGCTATCATAAAAGTAGAAAGGAGTTCTCTAATAACAGTTAGTTTCTCAAATGGTGCCCTGTTCAAGAATTCTCATTTTTAAAATTTTTATTAATGTTTTACATCATTTATCTTTCCACTAATATCAGTGGCAAAATCAAATAAAGGGAAGATTTTGACTACTCAGGACAGGAACTACTGGAAGCAGCTCCAGGGAAAACTGAATCAAGCACAGTGACAGAACAAAGCATTTCATTTTTCATTCGCACATCTGCTACCTAAAAGCATGGGAAAGCTGGAGGGGATAATTTCAATAATACATATAAGCAAAATATGCTTATAAACTTACTTAATTCACCCCTGCAAGTATTATAAAACTAATACTCTCGATTCTGTGCAGAGTCAATTATTTTTCCCTTGATAAAAATAATGTTTACTCATGATTGGAAGGAAGCCGAATGAATAAAAACTAACAGTCGCTCAAATTCCTAGGGACTATTAACCTCATTTACTCCTCACGATAATATTTGATTATGATAAAGACATGGAATGTAACAGAGATATAGTGACTACTTTTCACTTTAATATTTGGTACTGTGTGGGTTGAGATATCCCCGGTTAAATTTCAAGGATAACAAGCTAAAAATGTCAGTAGCTTCATACGATACGAGTTTATTTTTTGGTCATGATTTATATCCATTCCAGTTCAAAGTGTATGCGGGGCCTAGGTGGAACACAGGGCCACTTCACTTTGTTCTTATCAGGGACCCAGGCTGATGTGTCCTCTGTAGGGGAAGATGGCAAGCCACGCAATGGACTTCGAAGGCTTCCAGGTGCAGTGACCAGCAGCTTTCATTTCCTTTGCTAAGAAAGTCAAGTAATCCTTCTTAACATCAGCAAGAAAGTGCAGCTCTATCACCCATGTGCCAAAAAAGAGGTTAATGGAATATATTTTCAATAGACCTAAAGAAGTCCATAGGTACCATGCAAATTTTTGTATGAAAACAAGAAATTTAGCTTAAATATACTAAAGACACTGTTACTTGAAGTTGGATAAAGATTTTATACTTTCAGTGAATCTTCATCAATAGAATATCAACACTCTTAAGTATGTGCCTTGACCAATAGTAATGCATAGTATACTCAATAATTCCTAGAAATAAAAAATTAGGAATATTGATTGGGGATTCATAACTGAGGAATCTTACTTTTTTTTTTTTT
>NW_003852431.1:15666102-15671448 GCF_000181295.1 Otolemur garnettii
AAAAAAAAAAAAAAGGAAATCAGAAAAAGCCGAGCAGGGGGAACCACAAACTTGGCTGCTGGCTCTGATATGCTTGTGTGTAACCCCAAATCCTACTGCTGTCATAGCATTCCTAGGACATACGTAGCCTGGGGTGGGGGATAGAGGTGTCTCTTCCTCTACTTCTTGCTATTCCTCAGTAAAATACCGGAGAAAAATACAGTAGTACATTCTACTGTTCCAAATATGTTTCGCTCTGCAGAGTTCTCCTGCTCTGCTTGTAACCTATTTATTTCTCCCTGCACTAATAATCCATAAATAAACATTTCATTTGATTATCTTTATTTAATTGTTGCATGGGATACAGTAGAAAGATGAAGTATTAATGATCTGTGGCCTAGAGGAGCCTGCTGTGAGGGGTGAAGGAGAAATGTAAATACATACAGGGCCCTACGGTTAGTGGAATAACAGCTCAAGCTTTTACCAGGGGAACAAGAAACAAGCAATTAACTGTGCTTGAAGGAATCCGAGGACTTTTCCCTGAAACTGAATGTAGAATTGGATTAAAAATTTTCCAAGTGTAAAAGGTAACAAAGGTCTTTGGCAGAAAGAAACCAATTGGTATGAAGATACATTGTAACACAATACTGAGGTTACAGACCAGTGAGTAACCAGTAGGTTGTAATGAGGAATTCACAATTAATTTTATAGTTGTTTTAATTAAAGGATCTAGAAAATGGTCAGGTGCATGTCAAAGAAAGACAATTCCCTAGCAAATAATTACTTTAGTATTTACCTTTTTCTTTTATTTACTTATATCATCTCTTCTGTGCTACAAGGTTGGACAATTAAGTTTGTGAACTCATCCTAGAAAAAGTGCTACATACCTCATTGCTGAATGACACTACACTATAGTCACTTTTGAAGTACCCTCCTTGGGAAGCTATGACTGCTGCCAGTGCCTAGTCCACCTTCGAAGCACTTTTCCTGGGCTGAGTTTGAGAACGTAATTGAGGACGGCTCTGATGTCCATTCCACAAAAAGAGTGAAAACATTGGTCAAGAAATATGAGGTCAGACAATTAAGTTCAGGAACTCATCTAAGAAAAAGTGTTACATACCTCATTGTTGAATATCACTACAGTCACCTTCAAAGTACTCCCCTTGGGAAGCTGTGTGCTGACATCAACATCCAGTCCACCCTTCTAAACAATGTTGGAATGACCATCAGAACAGTCATTGTACAGCACACATTTTTCTTGCCTAATCTCCTCTCATATCTCTATAGCACTTCCCTTTCCCATTACTAATCCCTCAGGTTCCATCCCTGTCCACAGGCACGCATTTCCTTCCTTCATCTCAATGGTTAACGTGTTTTATAGACAATCTCATTCCCTTTTCCCTAGATTCACATCGACTCTCTTTTGTTTTTATTTCTTATCCTTCATTTCATTTATTTTCCCTTTTCTGCTTTTTCTTTGATTGACAGCTTTGGGACAATATATATTTTGCTTTTCCTTTAAAGTTACCCTTGCATTAGACTAGATTATTTTATCTAGATTTTAATATAAGACAAATAATATTATTTATTCTTGTTTCTGAAGACCAAAATGGTATGTTTTGAAATAACACACCTCTTTTGGAGGGTAGTCGCTCACATAATTAATTGCTTACTATATTTGCTTTAGTAAAACTAAAAACGAGGGTGAAAGTAGATTTGCTCCACCCATCCATTTCATTTCCCAAAGCCTACTGTGCATCCTACAGGATTTATATGTTGAAAATATAATAGGCATAAGTCATAAAAGGTGGCCAATTATCAGAGTATCCTGACATATAATATAGAGGATGTTACACTCCCTCTTCCCCTGGAAAGTTAAGTTTTCACATATGAATACAAGGACAATAAATCATTGTATAATTGATTACTTAATAATATTACTTATTTCTCCTGTTAAACATGACTTTACTTATTAATATTACAACTTACCTTATAGAATACCATATAGCCTATTTGGTAGCCCATTATCCTACTCGGAAGTCATAATTTAATCCACAAATGATCAGAAGTATGATAGTGTTTGTCCTTGAATCTGTATGTGCATGTTAAGTGTCCTCTTCAAAATTAATAAATATTTATTCTTTTAACTGCACATGAGGTATGGTTTACATTTGGCTTAAAATTCAGGGCTAGCCACTTTACTGTCTTAATCACAACCAGGTGGAGTATGAAATCATTCACTCAGCAAATACCATTAGATGTGGATTTATATTTTATGCTAACACAGGTTACTTCCATGACCCATTTCTCAGGGAACTCCTTTGCCCATGACCTATTTCCTCAAGATTTGAGAAAGTTATGAAGTTTCCCAAGACTTTCACCTGAGGCTATATAACCCTTCACATAAATAGACAAAACACTGTGCAATGTTTTGAAGAAAGAATTACCCCTTGAATTACAAATGACCATTACCCTAACCTTATGCACTCCTTATAAGATAATCTCTGAGGAGGCCATTGCTGCCATTGTTATGGAAATTATCAAGGAAATAAACACACTGAATGTATGTTCCCTGTGTCTTTCATTCATAGCCACACACCGTGTCACACTGAGGATGAAATTGATAGAAGCCTGGCTACATAAAACCATTGGAAAGTGTGAGATTCTGCCTTGGATTGAGGGGCATAATGCTCCTTTCTTTCACCTGTCAGCCACTCTGTACCATTCTGGTTAGTTAGTATACCTTCAGGCAGCACTCTTCCCAAAGGAGATGGAGCAGACTCACACATAAATTGGCTTCAGCCACCTGATTTCTCTTGTTGGTCTGCTGTGTTTCTAGATCTGAAGTATAACGACCACTTTCTCAAGTATACCACTCTCTCAAGTACACCACTCTTTCATCCTTCCTATAGTAGTCCACACAGGCCAAAGTGGGAGCACAATAGTCACTTGTAAATTTATGAAAATTCCCTTATTCCTCTTAAAGTGTGAACAAAACCCCAACATACTATGGAGAGAATATTTTAAAACCTGGGAAGTGCTGGGAATGAAGAGACATTACTGATTTTTTTTTTGTTTGAAAAACCCCCCAAACCATCTTTATAAAAGAAATGCCTTGGTAGAGGTCTCCCAGACTGTTGCAATCACCTTAAATTTAACTAGCTGTTCGATTTGCCACTGACTGCCAGAAGGCTCAGGACGTAATTTTATTGCTATTCCTCTTAATTTTTATAAGAATCTATGAGAAATAGCACAGCATGGCCTGAGCTCCAGCACAGCTTTCACAAATCACCTGTCACCACCCCTGAACATCTTCTCAATCCTCATTCTCTGATCCATAGTTCAGTTATTCTATGAAATCAATGCCATGGACAAAAAGGATAGTTTGTACTTATATTTCTCAGTAGTCCATCCCAAAACAAGGATTAGATTTATTTATCTGAAATAAACAAGAGATACCCTAGGCATCCAAGCCAATCAAAAGGCTATGTTGAAGTAATAAACTGGTATAGATCCTACTTAGGAATTCCCAGAAATTCTAAACATGCCAGAGAGCTATGATCTGCACTCTTGACAATACTCTTTGTATGCGATACCAGACATGAACTTGCCTCTTTTCTGAAAACACAGTGGCTTACACATTAAGGATCATCACTAACGATTTTCAAGGGCTTACCACTTAACTGCAGAGATCTCTTCAAAGTGTTACCACCTTGATTATTCTGGAGGGCATCCTTACTAATGTCACCAAAGATGCTGCAATTGTAGTAATTCAATTAGAGAATGTAGTAAAAGTTTGACTGAAGTGATCAATGACACCGTTTGAGCCTATCCAAGGCATTTTGTTCGGCCTCTACTCACTGGAAAACTGTGTTATGGCTGGATGGAAATGCCATAGACATCGTCTTTGCAAGGAGTGCTAAAGTACAAGCAACTCCTAATAGATACTTCTCTGCTTCAATTAATGCTTAAAGAAAGTAAAAGTATCAGCACAAAAATTTTAGAAAAAAACAAAAAGGTGGGTTTTTTGTTGTTGTTGTTTTTTACTTTTAGCTTTTTGGGTCTGAGACCCTGGGAGGTTTGGTTGAATCGAGTACTACAGGTTGGTCTCATCCTGATGCTTGAAGTCCTATCGATACGCACAGTGGCCCTAATTAAATGCTGTATTGGCTTCAGTCTGTCATGGATTGATCAGATTGCCTGATGGAACAGTGCACTCACAACAAAAATCCACATAGGCCAAAACAATGTAGAAAAGAGAGTCAGATATTGTCGAGAGTCACCTTGTGAACAGTGGTCCTGACTGCCCTGTGTTCTGGGTTATCTTTACCGACGTGCTTACATGATGTACGCCTGTAAAGACAGAAATAACATCTCCTCTGGAGCAAACCACAGGCTTGCTAACACTATAGTGTTTGCCCCTATGCAGGTGTGGCCCACCAGAGCCAAAGGCAGATGCACTTTTCCCCATTGGCAGATTATTGAGTTCCCTGAGCACAGACATGCTTTCCTGTAACGCTCCTCACAGCTTGTCCAAGTATCACGTGGCCTTCTTCTTGTTACCCTGTAAGAACTAGAACTCAGGGAATACAAGAATCAGAATAAAGAGTATTCTAACACTCTGGATACTAATAATGTTGCCAGTGACTACACCTTTTGGATCTGACCTAGGCTTCTTTCTTCTTCTGTCAGCATCAATGAAACTGTGACAGTTAAATTTTGATTTGCAGATACCAAAATCATCATCATCATCATCATCTTAGGTAGTTTACAGGATTGACACGGAGCAATGGCAAACTGCAAAAGCACACTTACCTTTTATAAAATATGTTTCAATTCTATTCACTGTTTTTCTTTCTGCCACTACATTCTATACCTAATCTCTCATCATTACTAAAATATCATAAAGTCCTTAGTTTATCTTTTTCTTTTATGCCTTAATCCATTTATACCATAGAGTGCAAAGTGAAAATTTTAAAACCTAGATCAATCATGTTATTCCCATTGTTTAAATCCTTCTAAGATTTTTTTTAAACTTAGATCATAGCCCTCACACTTTGCTGTGATTTACAATATCCTGTGCGTTCGTCAGTCTTCGCAGACTGATAGCTCTCGCCTTATTCACTATATTTTAGCAATGTGAGTCTATGATCATGTCCTTGAATACACACAGGTTTTTCTAGTCATGGGGATCTTTTCATGGGATGCTATTGTACTAAATAGCCATGATTTTTCTGGTTTACTGAAGAGCTTATGTTACCTCACCATCTAAATTGGATATCATTTCCTTGGAGTGGCATCTACTATAGGGTGACCAGATTTTAACATTTGTAAAGTGGGACAACATGGGTGGGAGGGAGAGGCGGG
>NW_003852431.1:15672161-15676011 GCF_000181295.1 Otolemur garnettii
GACACACAAGAGATGTCTCAGTGGTCAGGAAAGAACAGTAAGGACGCTGAGAAAGTGGTCGTCCACAAGCGAAGGAGAAAGGTCTCAGGAGAAAGCACACCATACCTCAGGTTTCTACCTTCCAGAACTGTGAGAAAACATATTTCAGTTGTTTAAGCCACCCAATCTGCGGTATTTATTATGATATCCCTAGTAAACTAATATAACCACTTTATTGCAACACAGTAAGAGGAAATTCATGCTTATCAAACCGAAGAACTAAAGCCCAATCTAAATAACATCTATAATAAACAACCATTCCCAAACGCTTATGTCTGAGCCGCCAACAAATGTTCTTTGTGTGTATATCACAGCTGAATAAGAAAGTAACTCTTTTCATTCAAAAATGTTACTGAGCCAACTCTACAAAAATAGAAAAAAAACGGAAGATTGATGATGTACTCTGGGTTGCTGACAATGCTAAAGATGAAGTATAGGAGATAGCAAGCTCTTGATAAATGATGATCCTGTTTTGTCCATAGGAGTTTTGAATGATGGGGCCTACAGTCAGTAATAGCAGAATATTTCTTTTTTCTTAAGGTATTTTATGGTACTAAATCTAAATGTTATCAGAACTGGCTATGTATAGCTAAGTGAACAGAATGCTGAAGAGAGCATCTTTGTCTGAGATATTGTATTAAATGTAATATTTATACATTTCTATCATCTTTATTGTTTGGAAAAGTTTTTTTTTTTTTTATTTTATGGGTCAGAATGTGAAGTTAATCTTGTATCTCTTGTCTTTCAAAACTCTTTCCATTTTTTTTTGTGTTTTTAATTTTTCTAGGACCCTTTATCACTTTTTCTCTTGGTCCAATATACTTTCAGGAAAGAATCAAATATCAAACATTTGTTGTTTGATATAATTACTACTTACCTGCTCCTTGGGTTATTTTCATGTTAAACCACATCTTTACTTACTAGATAGAAAAGTCTTGTTGAAATAACCTGAGCTGTCACATCTTGGAGTTGGAAAGATTTCCTGTGGATCCTGAAGACATTTATGTCACCATTTGCCTGAATAAATACCATACTTAAATCCAGTGTACACCAATGATAAACAAAGGTTTTTCATGTTACACAGAATGCCTTTTTAGAAGACTCAGTATCTTTGTCAAATCATAGTTTAATTTTGAGACAATTTTGGTATATGAATCATTCTGCCATCATAGGCCACAGCTAATTCAACCAGGTGTGGTCAACTTATTGGAAAGTAACTTGCATTGTCTGGTGTGATTACCAATGAATTTTTTTTTCTTTTTTTTTTTTTGGTAGGCAGGCCTGGGCTGGGTTCAAACCTGCTACCCCTGGTGCACAGGGCCAGTGCTCTAGCCACTGAGCTACAGGTGCTCAGCTGAAAAGTTTTCACAATACGTAAAAAATTGTGTTTTAGTTAGCAAGCCAAGAAGTTTCCCTCTAAAGACTTTGAATGTAAGATGTGATTGAGGAATGACTATGCAGCCATTGAGGTGGAAGGGGACTGACACTGCAATGCAGTGAGGAAGAGGAGGATTTATTTCCCATTCAACAGACACTTAAGTATATGTACAGGATGACACTAAATACTAGACATCAAACGAAAAGAGTAAATTAACACAACCATAATAGAATCCATTTGGCAAGAACAAGCAGAAATAATCAAAGTCTGAGAGGAATATTTTGTTGAGACACAGAAACAAAGGTTTAAGGCAGCACCTGTGGCTCAAAGGAGTAAGGTGCTGACCCCATATACCAGAGGTGGCGGGTTCAAACCCAGCCCCAGCCAAAACCTGCAAAAACCCAAAACCCCAACGGTTTAATGCTTTGTTATGCAAATGTAAGGATGGGCTTCTTTTCAGGAAATGGTACTAGGAAAATTGGGTATCAGAAGAATGAAACAGGATCTATATCTCTCACTACGCACTAAAATTAATTCAAGATGGATAAAATATTGAAACGTAAGGCCTAAAACTGTAAGAATTCTAGAAGAACAGGTAGGAAAAACTCTTCTAGATTTTAGCCTAGGAAACTAATTTACGATTAAGATCCAATGGCAATGACAAAAACAAAACTAAATAATTAGAACTTGATTGATTACAAAGCTTCCCTAAAGAACAGCTAAAGAAAAAAATCAACAGAGCAAATAGACAAACTACAGAATAGTAGGAGATATTCACAAGCTATGAATCTGATAAAGGTCTAATAACCAGGATCTACAAAGAACTCAAACAAATCACCAAGAAAAAACAAAACGTTTCCATTAAAAGGTTGCTAAAAGGTAAGAACAAATACTTTTCAAAAGAATAGATACATAGTCAATAAACATAAAAAATACTCAACATCACTAATCATCAGGGAAAAGCAAATTGAAACCACAATGAGATCTCAATTTACCCTTTAAGAATGGCTTTTATTAAAATGTCTAAAAATAATAGATACTGGCGTGGGTGTATAGAGAAAGGAATGCTTATATACTATTGGTGGGACTGCAAACTAGCAAACCTCTCTGGAAAACAGTATGGAGATTCCTCAAAGAACTAAAAGTAGACCTACCATTTAATACAACAACCTGACTACTATGTATTTACCCAAGGTAAAAAAGTCATTTTATTAAAAAGATGCCCACACTCAAAGGTTTTATTGCAGCACAATTCACAATTGCAAAGTTGTGGTATGAAGCCACATGCTCATCAATTCATGAATGGATTAACAAAATGCGGTATATGTATACCATGGAATACTACTCATCCCTAAAAAGGATGAATTAAGGCCTTTTGCAACAATTTGGTTGAAACTGGAGACCATTATCCTAAATTAAGTATCTAAATAATGGGAAAACAAACACCACATCTACTAAATTGGAACTAATCAGTGAACACACATGTGCATATAGGGAAGTAAAACTCAGTAAAGACCAAGAGGTGGATGGGGAAGAGGGGAGGCTGGAACCTACCAAATAGGTACATGAACACTATTAAGATGATGGGCACACTGTAGTCCCAAACTAAGCATTACAAAAGTAATCTAGTAACCAGAAATATTTGTACTTCCATATAGTTTTGAAAGAAAAAGAAAGAAATCAAAAGTAAGGACAATAAAACTCCAAGCATGTATCGCCCAATACTTAGAAACCTATCAATAGCTTTGATTCATCTATTTGCCATCTACCGCACACATCAACCTCTTCCAGGTTATTTTCAACAAAATTCCAGAAAGCAAATAATTTTGTCTCAATATTTCAGGATCTTTCCCTAAATGATTGGGGCTTGAAAATTAAAATCCATTATAACATTACTCCCATTACATTATTTTAACAGTAATTTCTCAGTAATATAAAATAACTGATCATTTTCACGTATCTCTCATTGTTTAATATACTAGTTCTCAAACTATTTGGTTTCAAGAAACTTTTACACTCTTAAAGAATATTAAAGTTCCAAGTATTTTTTTGCTCCATCATATGTATTCATATTCATTTTACCAGAAATAAAAACAATTTTATTAATCACTAATATAAAAATAACCATAAAACAAAATTATTTAAATATATATCAGTTGTTTTATGAAAAATAACTAGATTTCTTCCTTAATGATGAGAGGACTAGAATTCTATTTTTGTAAATTTCTTCAATGTCTTGCTTAACAGAAGACTGTTACATTCTCATATCTGATTCTGCCTTTAGTGTATTGCTACACGTTGTTTTGTGAAGTATATAGAAACATTTTGGCCTCCCATACATATGTAGCTAGAAAAGGAAGACGTACTTTGAATGGCATTTTTACGTTATTGTAGATGTAATTTTTGACACTAAATCAAAATAAGATAAAGTGG
>NW_003852431.1:15678109-15682977 GCF_000181295.1 Otolemur garnettii
CTACTGAGTAAATATGTGCTTTTGGGTTCTGTTGCATTTGTTTGTTTGGGGATCATACATTATCACTAATGTTGGCTAATAGGTAGTTTAAGTTTCTTTTAATTCATAGGCTCCTTCCTGTTAAGAGCTGAATTATGTTCCCTCAAAATTTGTATCTTGAAGTTCTAACCAGCAGCGCTACAGAATGTGACTGTGTTCAGAGATGGGCTTGTGAAGAACTAGTTAAGATAAAGTGAGGTCATTATGGGTGGGCTCTAACCCAGTATAACTGGTGTCCTTTTAGGAAAAAGAGACAGAACAGTTACAAGGCTATGTGAAGACCAAGAAAGTAGTCATCTTCAAACCCAGGGCAAAGACTTCAGAAGGAAAGCAACCCTGTGGACATCTTGGTCTTACACATCTAAACTTCAGACTAGCAAATAAATAAATATCTATTGTTTCCATCACCCAATCTGTGGTACTTTGCTGTGGCTGCCCTCACACTGTAGTACATTCTCCATTTTAACTTTTTCTCTTGCTCCTTTGTTTCGTGTTGGCAATGTTCATTAATGATTTTTGGTTATTAATACAACCTCAACTTGTGGATCGTGATGAATCAATGCCTTTGCTATCATTTAACTTGCTCCTATGTCTGTAATTATATGTCTAAATTGATGGTCCCTCTGTATAAATGATGTTGTTTTCAGAAGGATTCACACAGTGTGTAGAGCCATGTATATTTTCATGAGCTCAGCAGTCATATACCTATAGTTTAGAAACAATAATTTATTTTAAAAGTTACAAACCATTCAAAGGCAGACAAGCCCTAGTCAAGGGAGGGCTCAATATGATGAGGTATTTTAAAACATTGCCATTTAAAACTTGATAAAATCCTTTATAGTTTAAATACATATTTTATAAAGAGTAAAGCTACCCATAAGGAAGGTTAAGTGGTTTACCTGAAATCACATATCTAATAATTATCTAATAATTTGGGGGGCTGGGATATGAACTTATGTACATTTATAATGAGTTTGTCCTTTCTGTATCATCAGTGACTTGCTGGAAGACAGAGAATATGAACAGATGGTAGATGATGAGAATATGTCATATTATAGAAATAGTACTCATATAAAGTTGATTAGAAATAAAGAAGGATTTGGTAGAAAAAAATGTACATTATTTAACTGTGATTAGTACCATTATTATGGAATTTCCCTTTAATTTCTAGTAATATTATTATCTCATTTAAAGAATAACAATAAAAACATCTTATTCTTTGGCTACACTTTCAAGAGGTTTTGAATGCAGATTAATGTGGAATGTTGGTGAGGTGGACAGATCACTCAGAGAGAAAGCAGCTTTTTTTCTGAAGAAAGATGAATGTTGACTGTGACCACCTGGTTTCATCATTCACTTACTGTTCAGGGTATAAACTGTGGTTTGGCTAATAAGTTTTCTCACCTGTAACTGCCAAAAGAATAATATATGCGTAAAACCAACTTCTAGTGCAAACTATTAGTTACACAAAATGTAAAACAGCTCTTTACCTTAAAAACTAGATACATGTTTATATTTATAAGTATATAATTTAATTTAAAACTCACATTGAAATATAGGTACTACCATGTTTATTTTACAGAGAAAGAAGATGAGATACAAAAATATGAGCAGTATTTTTGCTACTAAACAAAAATTACAAAATGAGATTTAATGTCAGATTCTAAAACATATGTGCTCTAGCATATGGTATTATAACCATAATACTATTTGACAGAGTATATCCAGAGCTTTCAATTGCATGGAATAAAAAGTACCTCTTTAATTATTTGGATTATTGTTCCTGTTTGGGTTTAAGACCAATTCACAGACCATACATTATATCAGATTCAAGACACTTGTGAAAGAAAGGCCTTCTCACATTTGGAGGAAGACATAAACTCTATTAAGCATTAACTTTGCAGAGATCATTTTTTTTATATATAGATATACCAACAATTACAGATGATATTCATTTTCAACCTAACAAGTTTGTTTCTTTACTAAGAAGTTTTTTAATGATAAAGTTGCGCTGTCAATAAGGAATCTATAATAAACAATAGTGCCCTGAAGATATTTTGTCCTATTACTATTTGCATACACATATATAAAATTCTTTTAGATTTAATACTTCAAATGGGGAAACTGAACCAGAGAAATAAAAGGAAAGGACAGCACCTGTAGCTCAGTGGGTAGGGTGGTGGCCATGTATACCAAGACTGGAAGGTTCGAACCCAACCCAGGCCTGCTAAAACAACAATGACAACTGCAACAGAAAAATAGCTGGGTGTTGTGGCAGGCACTTGTAGTCCCAGTTACTGGAGAGGCTGAGGCAAGAGAATCGCTTATGCCCAAGAGTTTGAAGTTGCTGTGAGCTGTGATGCTACAGCACTCTACCAAGCGCAACAGCTTGAGACTGTCTCAAACAAATAAACAAACAAACAAGACCTTGAAAACTATTTGAATCAATAAACAATTTTTTTTCCTTTACAGAGGAAAATAACTAAAGGATTTAAGATTTTATGTAGCTTCAAAGCACATGTTTAAGAATATTTTAATGTGTTTTACTGATAAGTAATGTAAAAATAAAGGCAATTTTGAAAAAGAAATGACTCATAAGCAGCCTCTAAATTCATGAAGTCAAGTCATGTACAAAGTTTACGTATAGTTATAACTTTAAAAAATATTAGTATTTATCTGGATTTTTTCCTTTTAGAAACAGAAAGTACTGGAAGGTTTTAGAAAGAAAGAAACTTGTCAGTTTATAAGAGATAGTTATAGACTTATACAACAGAAAGGCTGAAGGAAGAAGGTCAGGAAGACTGCTGTTAGAAAATGTGGGCATGCCGAGATCCAGGGACCCAGGGAGGCAGGCAACAATGATGTGGCTGCCTCTCAGAACAAAAATCAGTCATTTTCAGAAGGCCTTCCAAATCCCCAGGAGGTGGCATTGCAAGATGAAACACATGCTCAATTAAATTTGAATTTCAGATAAACAACATTGCTTTTTAATGGAAGCATATCCCTAATATTAGTAGCTATACTAAAATTTATTGTTTATCTGAAATTCAAATTTGACTGAACATCCTGCACTATTTTTAAATTGGGTAAAAAACACAGCATGAAATCTATTCTAGAACAGCCTTCTAAGTGTACAGCACAATATTATTGACTCTAGGCACAATGTTAGACAGCAGACCTCTCGCACTACTCATCTTGCATTACTCAGGCTTTATCCTCCCCATTGTGCCTGGAAAGCACCGTTCTGCTTTCTGCTTCTATCTGATGATACACGTACTTCATGTAAGTAGAAGCATGCAGTCTTTATCCTTCTGTGACTGGATTATTTCACTTGGCATAATGTTCACAAGGTTCATCTATGTGGTCATGTACTGCAGGACTTTCTTCCTTTTTAGAAAAACCTGAATAATATTTCATGGTATGTATATAACACATTGTCTTAATCTTTTATCCGTCAATGAAAATTTAGGTTGAATTTTATTTGGGCTATTGTGAATAGTGCTGCAATGAACGTGGGAGTGTTCGTATCTCCTGGAGATCCTGACTTCAATTCCTTTTAATATATGTTCGGAAATGATATTGCTGCCTCACACGGTAGCTTTTATTTTTTAATTTTGAGGACCCCTCGTATTGTTATCCATAGCAGCTGTGCTGTGCTGCATTCCCACTAACAGGGTATAAATGCTCCAATTTCTCCACGGCCTTAACCGTACTTGTGTGTGTGTGTGTTTGTGTTTGTTTTGTCATTGAAACATCTCTGAGGCAATATGTAATGGTAGTTTCGATTTTCATTTCCCTGACAGTTTGTGACATTGAACGTCTTTTTAAATACCTCTTGGCCATTTGTACGTCTTCTTGGAGAAGTAGCAATTCAAGACCTTGGCACACGTTTCAATTGGATTGTTCATTTTTTGATATTGAGTTGTAGAACTTCCCGTGTATTTTGCAAATCAACCCCTGTGTGATACATAATTTGAAAATATTTTCTGTCATTTCGTAGATTTTTTCCCCTCTTTTGATCATTTCTTTTGCTGAAGATGCTTTTTTGTGATACAGTCCCACTTGTCTGCTTTTGCTGTCCTATCTGTGCTCTTGGGGTTGTGTCAATGACTTCACAGCCCACTGGAAGTTTCTTCCTCTGTTTTCATCTAGTAGTTTTATACGTTGGGGTCTTATGCTTAAATCTTTAATCCATGTTGTGATGTTTCTATTGTGCAGTGTAAGATAAGAGGCAAATTTTATGATTTTGCATGTAGATCTCCCGTTTTCCCAATATCACTTATTGAAGAGATTATCTTTTCCCTGTTGTATAGTTTAGAAAACATTGTTGAAGATCAGGTGCTCATATATGTGTGGACTGACTTCTGGACTCTGTTCTGTTTCCTTGGTCTATATGTCTGTCCTTCTGTTAATATGTTACTGTTTTAATCACTGCAGTTTTGTAACTTATTTTGAAATAACAAAGTGTAATGTTCCCAGAGTTTTTCTTCTCCCTTAAAGTTGTGTTGGTTGTTCAGTGTCTTTTGTGATTCTATATGAATTTAACATTTTTTTTATTTACATAAAAACACCTTTAAAATTTTGATAGGAATTGCATTGAATAGGTGGATTGCTAAGAAAATTAGTAAAGCAACCTCATTTTAAAAAATGTGAAACAGAATAAAATTATATATATATATTTTTTATTATTATTATTATTGTTTTATTTTGTTTTATTTATTATTATTATTTTGTAGAGACAGAGTCTCACTTTATCGCCCATGGTAGAGTTCCCTGGTGTCATGCAACTCACAGCAACCTCCAACTCCTGGGCTTAGGGTATTCTCTTG
>NW_003852431.1:15683004-15683498 GCF_000181295.1 Otolemur garnettii
CCTGGCTATTTTTTTGTTGCAGTTTGGCCAGGGACAGGTTTGAACCCACTACCCTCATTATATGGAGCCAGTGCCCTGCTCACTTAGCCACAGGTGCCTCCCAGAATACAATTCTTAAGTATAAATTTAAATAAAGAGATAAAAGACATTTATTGAAAATTACAAAACTTCATTGAAAGAAATTAGACACAGTAGAAAGACATTCTATGTCTATGGGTTAGAGGGCTTACTATTCTTCAGAGCATCTTGTATTTTTATTTGCTAAATCGAGCAATCTAGCCAACAAACTGCCATAGGCAATTCCAGCTGCCTTCCTCTCTGCAGTGTACAATACATCAATGAACTTCTAGGAGGACAACACCCCACCACAAATGCTCTTAGCTCACTGTTCATAACTGACAACACAGAACAATGGGTTCTCCTACTCTTTTCTGGAAAAGAAATTCTTAGGCATTTTTTAAGGAGAGAATGGAAATGGAAATGATGAAGTGTTA
>NW_003852431.1:15683798-15738991 GCF_000181295.1 Otolemur garnettii
CAAACCCTGGGCAGTGGACAAATTCCAATGTTCTTTTAGGAAGCAGGCTGCACAGCAGGAGGTAAGCAGTGGGCCATCCAGGGAAGCTTCATCTGTGTTTACAGGCCCTCCCCATCACTCACATTGGTGCCTGAGCTTTGCCTCCTGTGGATAAACTGTGGCATTAGATGCCCTTAGGAGTGTGAATCCTGCTATAAACTGCTCATGGAGGAATCTAGGTTGTGTGTTCCTTATGCAAATCTAATGATGATCTTAGGTAAACATAATGCCTTTGAATTATCCTGAAACCATTCCCTCCACCAGTCCACAGAAAAATGTCTTTCATGAAACTATTTCCTGGTGCCAGAGAGGTTGGGGACTATTGGGACATGACCAAAATTATAATTAAGAATCACAAAATAGTGATTACACATGTCAAAGATACATGCAGCAGTTAGGCTGGACAAGAATTGTTAGTTAGGGCAGTTGACAGAGTTCCTGGCGAACAGTGACATGCCTTAAGAAAGAGTCTTTTAAAATATCAGTTCAAAGGATACCAAAAATTGTTTCCTCAGTTTTACAAACCACTGATATTGTAGCACGGTGATGGTCTAATATCAAATGGTTACGAATAATTTCAGGGTTAAAATATAGAGCCAGACTTCAGGAAGACAAGGGTTAAATCTCAGTTCATTCATAGTCACTATGACACTTTGCTAATCATTTAGCTTTTCTGTAGTGCAATTTCTCTCAGTCTTACAGCCACACTTCCCCAAAGATACATTTAATATCTACAACTTTACAAATCCTAAAGACCATTAGTTCGAGTTAGTTATTTGCACAGGAACTTCTCCAGTTGAGCCTGAGTGAGGGCAACAAAGCTGCGTTGGAACTAATCAATGGGGATACAAGCAGTTCATTAAAAGCCTAGTTCCTTGCAAAGTTCATTACTTTCTGTTTCCTTATAACTCCTAATCATTAATCTCAGTTTCATGATGAAACTCTTTTTAAAAGTGTAATAACTCGTACAACGTTTGTAAAAAGCAAAAATCTCTTCTTCATTTTGAAATTTGCCAGGGCTCTTTATTATGTGGTTTTGAAACCTTCCTATTTCTGGACAGTATTTTTCCAGATGGTGTGTGTCTGCCATAGAATACTACTACTTTCCTGGACTTGAATAGTATGACGGATAACAATTGCCAATTACTTTTAACTTTTTAAAGAATTATCATCCTTCAGTGCAATATTTAGTTGTAAAAATAATAAACCTATCATAGCTCTCCTTTTAATGTTCTTATTTAATTTTAGAGAGCAGTTTGATGCAATTGTAGATTATAAAGGTTGATTTACATTTATAACGTATAGCTAAAATTATCTGTCAATGACAAGACATTTTAACTTTTAAACTGTTTTCCTTAAATATTCTGTGAATTTATTTCAGTAGTTTAATTCTTTAAGGCAAGATTTTGTGCCAGAAACCTGACTTTGATATAGTGTTCTAGTCATTGTTATTGAGTATTTGGAATCCTGATCCAATTACTTTTAATATTACTTTCATTACATTGCATTTAAAATTAGAAACAAACTTATGTCTTGAATATAAACACACCTTTAAATGTATAATGTTTTGCTGAAATAAGTCAGCATTTACTGCATAATGTTCACTTAATGAATATTTGTTTGAATATGATGTACCTAAAACAGTTATGGTCCATGATGCCTTAATTCTTCCACCAACTTTATCTCTTTCAATGACTATGGAACTTTTATTCATGCTATACGTTGAGATGTCATGTCCAAAATAGACTTGGTTCTGTTTCTGACTTAGAAAACTATGGCAAAACATGACTTTTTCCATTTCTCCATTCATGTGTGAAAATGCAAACTTCTTTTAGTGGAAGATCATCTGCTATGCTAGAGGAAATGGAGGAGAGAAATGTGAACTATGTATCTATGGCCCATCCAAAGTTTTCTCCCATATTTCAAATTTATTTATAATAATTGCATATCATTGTGTTTTTTTTCTTTGATTTTTTTTTTTTTTAGTTGGGGCTGGGTTTGAACCCACCACCACTTCTAGTATATAGGGCCAGTGCTCTACTCCTTTGAGCCACAGGGGCTGCCCTTATATTATTGTGTTTTTTTATAGCAACAAATCACACTCGTTTCAAGATAAAATCTCAGGCAAGATTTCTGAGATAATTTTTGATTGTTCTTCCTGCTGATACCACTCACCAAGTTTTCTCTTAGTATCTTGAATGTACTACTCTTTGTGCAGTCCTGCGTTCTTTGCTTACCTCTGACAGCTCTCATCTCAGATCTTTAAAGAACTATGTCCTGACTAATATCTCTTCCTTATCCTTCCATTCATGTACCACAGTGTAGCAAGAGCCTCTTTTGTTTAAAATAGGAAAACTGGTCATGCCATGACCTTGCTATAGTTCTCATTGACTACTCACATCCCTCATTTTAAATAAAGGTTAATATATACTGTTTTAATTTATAAATAATTTTCTACTTACTGAAAAGTTGCATGTATGGCACAAAAAATATTGTTCATGTGAGCCACATGGTTTTCCTACCTGATGGCCCATCACTATCACTCTGAGAGACTTCAGAGTGGCTTTCCCCCCGTCAGGAATATTTGTCTATATAATCTTTTCAAAAATTCTCAGTTCAAAATCACATGGTTTATCTCATTTTCATATCATTTTAGTTTCTTTTGATATAGAAAGGGTCCCCGATTCTTCCCTTGACCTTCGCAACTCTAACATTTTGAAGAATCCAGGCCAATTTATTTTACAAAAGGTCCCCCCCTTTGGGTTTCTTTGAGTAGATTCATGTGTTGCATCACTGGTTAGAATGCCACAAAATTCATGCCACAGTCTTCTCATTGCATCCTATTACATGGAATAGGATAAAAATTTGCCCCCAAATTTATAATATGTCAGTTGATCATTGGATTAGGTGGCCTATTCCAGCCTTCACCTATGTGAATGCCTTTAGCTGTTTTGTAATTTCCAAGTAAATTGTTAAGAGTTTGGGGGAGGGAGGAAAGTTGAAAACTATGAAAATATCATACTCCTCATTAAACTTTCAATTTGTTCCTATATTTGAATATATTATTAGACATTTATATTTTGATACTTTATTCAATGGGTATAATCATCATAATAATTATTTTTATTTCTATAATATTGCCCATACCTTCCATGACAACTGTAACATGGCTATAGTATGCATTGCATTGTTTTGATTTGTATACACATTGTGTAATGATCAAAAAAGGGTAATTATCACCTATTTCACCTCAAACATTTGTTATTTCTTTGTGATTAAGAACATTCAAAATCCTCTATTCTGGAATTTTTGAAATATGGAATTAATTATTTTTAACTGTAGTCATGCTATTGTGCAACACAACATCAGAATTTGTCTCTTCCAACCCTAACTTTGTATTCATTGATCAACTTTTCCTCATTTCCCTGACTCTGGTAACCACTATTCTATTCTCTCCTATGAAATCAACCATTGTGAGTTCAAAATGTGAGTGAAATCAGGCAGTATTTGTCCTTGTTTGTTTAGTTTATTTCACTTAACACTATGTCCTCCATGATCATCCTTATTGGCACAGATGATAAGATTTAATTCTTTTTATGATTGAATAGTATTCCATTGTGTATATATACTACATTTTTTTTTGTCTATCCATAAAAAAATGATGAATCTCATCATTCCTTGTGCACTTCCTTGGATTCTCCTTAAGAATATATCTCAAAAAAGAAAAAGAATATATTTCAAGCTTATATATGTTTCTCCTGTCTTAACTCTACAATCAGTATTTTTGAGAGAGTCCTATTTATTGTGGTAGATAGTAGTAATATTTAAAAATAGTGATCTGGATACTGTACGTGCTCCTTCTTACTGGGACGCTGCTGCTCCCAAACTCTTTAAGGGGAAAGAATGAGACACACACACACTCTCACACGTGCACACATGCACAGATAGTTATGTGTTTATCTTATATGTCTACATCTTGAAAATCGTGAACTCACAGTTATAACTCCAATTTCCTTTCAAGATAACAGAATTCATTCTAGATTTCTCTATTTCCATCTTTATAACTCCTTTCTCAAATAGTGAGAAACTTACCTGTCAATATTCTTGATAAATTTCCTTATTTAATCAATCACCCCGTATGTGACTAATCTCCCATTCCTGCTTCCATTTCAGCCTTTATCATATTCAGACTCTAATCCCCTCCATTGGGCTAACATTATCCCCCAAAATTCTGTGCTGGTCTCCTGTTCACTGTCCCATATTTGGATATTATTAAAAAATAATCTGTGACGTGAAAGTCCATTTCATTCTATCTTGCTCTGACATTCTACAGTATCCTCTCATGAACATACGACACTAAACATTAATATAGATCAATTTGGTATTTATAATAAAAACATAAGCCTTTTCTCATTGAGATATTGTTCAGTATAGACCAGAAATCATTCCTAAAATGTTATATGTGTTTTTTTGACCTTATGAGTTACTGACATCACCATGTTAAAATAAACACACACACACACACACACACACACACACATTCCTATGGAAGTAAAGTAGATTGCAAAGATTCCTTAGTTTATAAATGGCAGAGCCTGAATGAAGTCTATGCCCCTCAACTTTGTGTGGCTATTGTCCTGTATGATATGGTATCTGGATTTATTTCTTAATATTTACCAAGTTGAATCACATAAAAGCTCTAATGCAACAATTTTCATACTTACAAAACAGAATTTTTTATCGTATTTTTTCCTATTGTTATTCTCTTTTCCTCCTAATATTTTTCTTATTATATTATAACTGATAACCAACTCTATTACCTTAAATTTCACTATTGCATCATGCTGACACACACCTAGATCCTTGAAACTGTGGCTGCACTACATCAGGTTCCACACTTCCCTATATCCGTTCCCTGAGTTTGTGTTTTTTCTAGTTTCTGGACCTTACGTACGTACCATTGGCTCTATGAAGCTGCCCTTGATTTCTCAGTTAGGCTTAAGTACGTGCCATACATTTTTCATGCAGAATTGCGATGGTGTGTCAGACTTATTGTCATACATTTTATATTAAGTGCTTATTTTCTAACCTTCTACTTATTAAGGGTTGCATTCTAAAATGTTAATGACCTGTATTTCCCTCTTTTTCAATAAGTTGTGTGTTTTAGGATTTTTGTAGTCAATAATACATATTAATGTGTTTTCCACATGGGTCTTACCCTGTTCTTTTCTCTGTTTTCCTAAACTTAAGTAGAAAAATAATTTTTCTCTTGCTTAGCCTTCTGCCTTATCTTCTATTTCTACTCATAACCTAGTTCTTGTTCCAAAATTTTGACTGACAGTTCGTATTTACTGAAACTAAAGTTCTCACTCTTGAAGAAAATGTAAATATAAATACATTTGCATATGTCCTTATTTCCTCTAAGGGAACAGATGGATGCAGAGATCGTAGAGTAACTTGCGTTTACTGAACAATCAATGTCATACACATAAAACTATCTGTAGAATGTGTATAACATTTGTCATGTGGTTTTACTTCTAGTATATTTTTCATACATACCATTTATGCAATAAGATTGAGTATGACCTTTTTAAGTCACATTTGGAAAATGGGTAGATGAGAAATCAAGCTTACTCTATAAAAAATACTGCTACAGTACCCATTTGTCAACTGCAGAATATATGAGGCTGTTGTATCAATCTGTCAGCATAACTTTTTTAGTCGGCTTGTAACTTCACCCATTTATCTTTATCTGCTATGAAACTTCATGTTGTATTAGTTCTACAGTACAATAAAACAAATGGATACTTTATGGCTTTCAATTGAAAATAAATGTTTCATGAGGAACATTTTTCTCTTCACTGAACCAACTGAAATACAAGCATGTGATTACTTTTCTTTGTATCAATGATTTTTTTAAGAAGAAAAAAAATCCTCTGCAGTTAGTTTGGTGACTATTCAAAAGAAACTGTACTATTTAGCTGAGGTACATTCTTCTGAGTGGTATTACTCAAGTGACCACTGGAAATGAGCACGATAACTTCTGGGGGATCAATGTTGTTTTCATATGGTTGAGGATGAAGTGATGCAGTTGGTGTGTGTACAACAGGTGTCATAGAATTTGCTTGAAATTGAAGTCAAATACCTCTTCCTAGATTAAGCCAACTATTAATTTCCTTATGAGTTAATGACATTTCAATTTACTATTTTGGGATCTTTATATTTCATCTAGTATTTAATAAATCATTCTAGAATTAATAAATTTTATAACATATTTGAGACAATAATCTAAATAGGAGCATTCTGAGTAATATCATTTTATGTATATATCATTTGTATATTGTCTTTTATAATACATATTTATAAAGTACATGTGTTTAAACTTTATTTTTCCTCATGAACATCTACTTGTGCATATTTGAATATTAGTGTCTCATGAACTCAATACCTATGTGTTCACTAATCATTATTTTGCTATTCTACATTCTCAACCTGTAAGTGTCTGATACTTCTGGTAAATTCTTATCCTGACCTTATGAATCTTCAAGTTAATAAAATATCCCTTGTCTAAAATGATGTTTTTTGTTTTGTTTTGTTTTTTGTTTTTTTTTTTTTTTTTGAGACAGAGTCTCACTTGGTCACCATCATTAGAGTACTGTGACATCTTTGCTCACAGCAACCTCAAACTCTTAGCCTAAGCAATTCTCTTGTCTCAGCCTCCCAAGTAACTGGGACCTTAAATGCCCACCACAATCCCCGGCTGTTTTTAGGGATGAAGCTCTCTTTCTGGCTCAGGCTGGTCTTCAACCTGTGAGCTCGGGCAATCCACCCATCTCAGCCTCCCAAGTGCTGGGATTACAGGCGTGAGCCACAGTACCTGGCCTCAAAATGATGTTTTTGATCTTTTATTTTATTCCTTGCAATATTATTTAGGTAAGACTCAATAATCTCCTCAATTTATTGGTAGTTTATATATTTATTATTGTCTCTTAACTATCTGGAACATGGTTTTGGTGATAACACTAAATATTGGATAATAAGATCCCATTTTTAATATAGTAAAGAATATTAATAATACATCTTTGTGGCTATTTTATACCTTTTCCTATAATTCCCATGTTAAGAACCAAGTCTCAATAATTTGAAGCAAATTTTTCTTTTCTTGAAAAATATAGATGTTTCAATGCAATAACTAGGCAACCAGGTTATATTCTTTTGGGATAACAAAAGTAGAATATAAATACAATGTCTGAGCAACAGATATGGGAGAATAGGAAAACCTATTTATTTTCATCTAGGGAGAATATGAGAGAGAAATAGGAAGAAAGGAAAAGCTAATCGTCACCACTGGGAACTTTAGTGGTTTGGAAGAGGTAATGTAAAACAACCCAGCAGCATAACACCAGGGCTACAAGTAACAGAATCAGTAGAATAAAACTGACGATGTTATAGTGAAGAGGGCTACATGGTCCTGCTAACCTTCTCAAAGTTTCTTCCTTTTCAAGGAAGAAATATCATAATCTCTTGCAGAATTCAGAAGGTAATCAATTATCTAGGCTGAAAGTAGCTAAAGGGACTTCAAAGAACAAACAAAATAATGCTATAGGTAGAATTACTGAACTATTATGTGGATCATAAATGAACTAGGAAAATAACTTAACATCAAGGGTTATGCACAGTGGGGTGGGCCAAGGTGTGATTAACCCAGCAGAAGTCCTTTTTAAAGTAAGATAAGAAGACAAATTTACTAGTTTCAGATTTCTACAGCAGATAGCAAACCTCACAAAATATGGCTAAGGAAATTAAAGAAAACTTTACTTCTATGATATTATTTAAGCCCCTTCACATCCCCAATATAGAAAAAATTGAGCACAGAGAAGTGGCTCAAAAATAGAGAAAAATATAAAAGACTGAGCATTATTCAACTAAGAAAAAATTATCCAAAGAAGACTATTTGAACTAGTGAATTCTAAGATGGAATTTCTTGATTTACTTTTCTGATATTCAGGAGTGTGTTGGAAAACAATTCTCCATGGACTTTTCATATTTCTGAAAATAGTGGGAGCAGAGATCATGGTCGCCTATTTTTTGCTTTAAACTGTTTTTCAAGGATGTTTGTATTGTACATAGCCTTGGAAGAGAGACAGGGACTCACTCTAGAACAGACAGCAGGTCTTTTTGCTGGTCAGTTATAATAAAGATAATTCTTTATCTCTAGACAAGGATTGGGTAGGTTTGTACACAGTACATCATGAAAAAGGCATATTCTAAATTTGGGGGACACCTTAGCTGTATGCAAATCCACTGTGTGTGCAGGATGTATCCAGACTGCTTTGCATTAGCCTGTGGGACAGAAGGAAAACCAATAAAAAGTAAAGGTCATACTGCCAGTTGTGCTATGACCAAAGATCGTCATATTCTAAATGTGTTATGTTTACATGGATGGAGCAGGAACATATTCTTCTTAGTAAAGTATCTCAAGAATGGAAGAAAATGTATCCAATGCACTCAGTACTAATTTGAAACCAATATATAATCACCCACACTTTCATACAAATGATAAAACACAACTATAGCCCAGAATGAAGGAGGGAAGAGGAAAATGAGGGGAGGGGAGAGGCCGGGTGGAGGAAGAATAATTGGTGGGACCTCACTTATTGTGCATATTGCAAAGGTGCATGTCAAATCTATAAAAAGTAGAGTATAAATGTCTTAAAGCAATAATTAAGAGAAGTAAAGGCTATGATAACCAGTTTAATGTAAGCACTCCAAATTGTATATAAAATCTGCACATTGTACCCCACAAATGCATTAATGTCCACAGTTACAATTTAGTAAAAATAAAATGTTTAGACTAAATTAGTAGTTTAGAAATAGGAAAAACATCTCAAATACTCCATTATTCTTAACATAAAGTGGGAAGTTGATGAGAAGGAGAGCATCAGGTCTAGTATGTGTGTGAAGAATAATGGTGGGTCTGAAATTATACATATATACATCTGCCTGTGCATGTATATATGCACAAATTCTCAATTTATAGGGAAAATATTTTTTAAATATCTCACAAAATTATTGTATTTATGTCTATCTCATGCCCTTTGGTATGGTGCTGGTAAGTAAAATCTGGAAGAGAGGTAGGGTCTCACTCCAGAACGGACAGCAGGTTAGTTTGCTGGTCAGTTATAATAAAAATAATTCTTTTTCTGTAGGACAAGGATTGGCTAGTTTTGTACACAGTACATCATAAAAAGGGCATATTCTAAATTGGGAGGGTCACCTTAGCTGTAATGCAAATACATTGTGCATGACACAATGGTTTTCTTATTTTAAATATTTAAATTTGCTTTAACTCCCAATGTGATCTGTAAAGAAGTTCAAATTCTATGTTTTTATTCTGCATATGATTGCATCTTTTTTCAAACTTTCATGATTATAATAGTAGGAACCATTTTAGAAAAATAGAAGATAAATAAAATTTAAGAAATAAAATAATCTGTTGACATTATTACTCAGAAGAAATCACTATAATTTCTTTGTATATTTACTTCTAGTGTCTTTAACAAGCTTTATTCCTATTTTATTAATGAAATCTATACTCAATTATAATTCCCTATTTTTTATGGTCTTGGCCTTACCATTAACTATATCCATAGGTGTGATTCAAAAATACCCAGTTTTCCTAGAACAGTAGTCTCCAAACTTTTTGGCATCAAGGACTGGTTTCATGAAAGACAATGTTTTCATGGGTGGGGAATGAGGAGATTAGATTGTCAAAAGGAGAGCACAACCTAGATACATCACATGTGCAGTTTGCAGTAGCGCTTGTGCCCCTATGAGAATCTATTGCTGCCAATGAAGTGAGTTCAGGTGGTGATGCAAGGGATGGGAGTGGCTGTAAACACAGATGAAGCTTCACCTGCTAACAGCTGCTCACTTCCTCCTGTGCAGCCTGGTTTCCAACAGGCCACAGACTGGTCATTGGCAAGGGGTGGGGTCTATAAAACAACTAGGGGAAAAATGAAAAGGCTGGCAGACAAGTTTAATTTAGTAAGTTAACCTCACGTTTTAGAGGGAATAGGGATTTTGAATCTGATATTATTTCTGTTACTCAGCTCTCCCCCCAGTCTCTGTCTTCATGAGTTCATCCCTCCAATGCAGTAGACACAGGCATGGCCATTATTAAATAGATGGTCAAAATTGGGGAGAAAAAAATTCCTTGATTCTCCCAGGTGATTTTAATATAAATTGGGACAGAAAGAGTCTCCACAACCACAATATACAAGAACACTAAGTTTTGCCATTTTGATGGTTTAAACATATCAGCAAGGCATGTGTAAGAGTCACTAGTGGTCAGTAGGGTACACGTCAGAAGCATCTCTGCATCTTGAAATAAATAGCAACACTACAGTTGACCCCTGGTGGAGAGGATAATACTCACTGGTCCAAATGGCAGTACCTATTAGGATTGTGAGTATAGAGTTCTATTTCAAATAAGATGAGGAAAGTTTTATTGGAAAAACCTGGACAAGCCTTGTTGAATAAAATATTAATGCTGTAACTGCTTTGTTTGTTTTCTTTCTTTTATTTTTTGTTTTTTCTTTTTAACAAAATCTGAAGACATTGGACAATGGAGAAAGAAACCAGGAAGGGAATCAATACTTGTAACAAAAAAAAAATAATAATGGCATTAGGTAAGTTTCTCATGATTATAACTTTTGTTTGATAGCAGGTACCAACAAGTAGGAACCCTGCTGAGACTCTGAAACCTCCATGTAGGACTGAAGTCTTTACTAGCTCAGCAATCAGAGGATTGAATTTGCAGTAACCACAGCAGGTATAAAATACATTTCCAAAGTTCCCTCGAGTATTTGTTTCTCAAATAATATTTCGTAGGGATCACACGTGATGTTCCATATTGACATCACAAATCTTGCTTCTCTTGGTGATAGTGACTGTTCTGTTTCTCAGAGAAACTATAATATAGCTAAGGGAAATCATACAAGGTCTTTCATAAGTAATTTAAATGGCTGCTAAATAAATAGGTTATTTTAAACCCCTGTAAATGTGTCTCTCTAATGCTAACAGTTTTTACATTATGTTGTAAAGAAGAATTCAGCTCTTGAGTTTGCTTAATAATTATGTATCAATATCGTCACAAATGTACCATAGGAGGGAACGAAGAGAAGGCAGTTTGAGGGAGGATATGGGAATTCTGTCTTTTCTACGTAATTTTTCTGTAAACCTGAAATTGCCCCCAAATAGTCTATTAATGAAAAATAATTTCCCCAGGATTATATAAATAATTTTTTTATTAAGCAACAGGGAAAACCATCTGGTCTGTGTTAGACAAATGCATGAAGAGGAATGCTTACTGCTAAGCTTAATTTAACAGATTCAGTTGCATTACTTTGCTATTACTTTGGCAGCACTTCATCTTTTTTCACTAGTATCTACTAAATAGAGTGTAACAACATTAGTAATGCTCTCACCTTTTTGAAATGACTTTTCTATCATTGATATTTAATCAGTTAACTAATATGGCCTTGTCATAAGATGAAGATCATAACAGTGAGCAGTAGAGCATTACATTTGGCACATGACAATAAAATTATTCATAAATATTTGTGTATTCCATCTTAAGGATGAGGTAACATTGCTGGTTTTTTTTTTTTTGCAGTTTTTTGGCCAGGGCTGTGTTTGAACCTGGGGCATGTGGGGCTGGTGCCCTACTCCTTTAAGCCACAGGCACCGTCCAACACTGCAGTTTTTAAGAATGTTACTAAATAAGACATAAAGTCAAAACAGAATTTGCAGTTTACATTCGCCAGTAGCAAATTTGATCTAAACAAAAGTTTATTGTAAATGATGAATGATTTAGCTTTGGCTTGAATTATGATGTCATACAATGTTATGAGAAAGTAAAATCAAAGTAAGTTATGTTATATAAAATTATTTAAATAATGACATTGCATTTATGCATGGAAATTAGTAGATTTAATTTAGGTAAAAAAAATCCTCATATATTCCATATGCAGCCCGTGGGCCACAGGTTTGACACCCCTGCATGACAGCACGTTTTACAAATTATTATCTTTAGCTAATTCTTACTCAAGCTGTTTAAATTTTATTTAGGGCAAATTTTATTTACACCAACATAAATACATTTCAAAAATTATTTTCCTTAGCTAATTCTTACTTCAAGCTGTTTAGATTTTATTTAGGGCAAATTTTATTTACACCAACATAAATACAAAACTATATTGTACTTAAATTCATGTTGATATTTGATTATACGCTTTCCTAAATATTGCTAGTAATGATGCACATTTATAACAAGTTTTAATTATAAGTAAAATTCTTTGATGTATATCTTAATTATATTGATGTATATCTTTATTTAGAACAATATAGAGAAATATACACAAATAATAGGCAGATATAATACCATAATTCCTATGATATGTGTATGTACACATATATACATATACTGCATTGTCATGAGCAGAAGTGAATTTGGCAAGGTAAACTGAATTTCTGCACAATATCATAAAGAGAGCAAATTGCCTCAATCTCATCTTATTTCTTTATATTTTTATATCAGAGAATTTTAATCTCTAATAACATAATTAAATGAAGCCCAAACAGAAATGAATATATGAGGTCATGCAATTGAGTTTGGGAATTCATACTAGAAAAGGGCTACATACTTCATTGCTGAACAGCACTCTGGTCATCTTCAAAGTACTCCCTTTGGAAAGTTACAGACTAACATCAGGGCCTAATTCACCCTTCAAAGCAATTTTGGAACTCTTTTTCTAGAATGGCCATCAGAGCTGTCATTGTGTGAAGGTCTGACAAATAAGGTTGTGAAATCATCTAGAAAAAGTGTTCTGAAGAGAAGACTAGCCCCTGGCATCAGGGCATAGCTTCCCAAGGGGAATACTTTAAAGTTGACTGTAGTGATATTCATCAATTAGGAATGTAACAGTTTTTCTGGGATGAGTTTGCAAACTTAATTGTCCAACCTCATAAAGAAGGTGCCAAAAAATATGTACATACATTTTAAGAAAGGAAAGAATAGTATTAAATTTGTAATAGTCAAGTCATGTTTGATGTCTGCAACTGCAAGAGGTGCTCAACCTAAATTGTGTCCATCTTGTTGTATTGGTATAGGTTGAGTATTACAATTTTAACACCTTTTTGTCCTTTCCTAAAATATGTATACTTTTTTTGGCACCCTCTGTATTTATATGCTCTTAAGCAGATTTTCAGAAAGATAATAGTCCAGAATTGGTATAGTAGCTCAAAAATACGAAGGCTTGGGCTCTTTTGGTTCTTCTACTTGGCCATCTCTACTTTGTTTATGTTTTCAAGCATAAATCCTGATCTTTAGAAAAAAGATACCAAAGATTGAGGCATCCTGTATTTTTATAATGTCACTGAAAGACATAAAGAAAAGCAGTGTTTTTCTGTCTTCCTTTTTCATTACAGAAAATTGTATTTCCCAATAATCCCCCAAACTTATATATACTTAAGGAGAATTTAACTGTTTGTCCATCCCTAAAACCAAACCAATTACTGTCAAAAAAGGAATATTTTCATCATTGGTTAATACAGTAGAACTACTGTAAGTTAACCACCCAAGAAATAATGATGAACTGGTCAATACAAGGATCTAGGCCCATCATTATGATATGTATGTGAAATGTACATGCAATCTAAGAAAATTAGGTCAACTTAAGAAGGTAGTCAGTGCATGGAGTTTTTCAGCTATGAAGAGTCTATTGTATTTGATTATCATTTATATTCCAAGCCTTGAGTACGGCAACCTTTTATTCTGAATGTATTGCAGTCTGTAATCTAAGGAAAGTCAAAATGAAGGAAGGTATGGTAAATGTTTGGCAACATGCCAGTGGTTATGTGAGGTAACAAGAAAATCCATTAGTATACCATGAAATAAGAATTAATTATAGTAATTTGAACTTACATAATTACCTGAGAATTTACAGAAGCAATTCTATAAGGGCCAGTTAGTAAATAAGGCAGTTTCTGAAGCTAAGAATGGCACATTTGGCTAAAGTGCTATAGACATGGAAAGAAAATTCAAATTAAGATTATCTATTTCGAAGAGAAGAGAGGATTTCTTATCAAGATAGGAATAACCACGTGATATTCATACATGATCAAGAACTGTGAAATTTTAAATGTCAAATTTAAAATGACAAGTTATTCTGGCACAGACATGGATATTAGGTTTATGAGACAAAGATAAGAAACATTATTCTCAGCATTAGTAACGGCCAATCATTTTGCACTGTCTTAAGTTTAGTCTTCAGTGGAGGATGTGAAAGTGGCCAGATGACAGTTGCACACATTATGTTAAAAAAAAAAAAAAAAAGGAGAGCTGGATTTAGGAAATTCAAATATTTCATAATGAACAACAAGCAAACTGGAATTTTGAACCAATATTTAACTTCCCAGTCTGTAACTGAGCCCACCTTTAACTCTATTACAATATCTCTGATTTTGAAGAATGTTGATTGTAAAAGCAATCATGAAAACATATCACCAATTAAAGGGCAGTAAATTCCTTAATCAGAAGATAGAAATGTGAAAAACTGGTATAGAATCATCTCCCAACAATACTTACTCCTCATTTCTAGAACATACTGGCTTCTGTTGAATTTTCACACAAGCATGCCACTATGTTGGCCACTTTGATTGACTTAGGAAAAGCTAGGACAAAACCATTAAATTTGTCTTATGCGGTGTTTAAAACTACTATCAATGTGATGCCCAACACTAGGATGAAGCCATCCTACAGTATTGACCTTAATCATCCTTCCCAGGGTCTTAGAATCAACTAGCTGTATAAAATCAATGCACCATTAAGGTCTCCCCTAGAAATCCATGCAGCTATTTCCTTTAGTCTCTGTATGAACATTTCCACTAGTCCTAAGACACTGGTCTACTCACAGTAGGAGTTATAGCAATTGTGAAGACTTAGCTCACAAAGAGAAAGACCATTATGATTCCATAATCCATAACAACCCTTGCCAGTGAGTTGAAGTTGATAGAAATGATCTTTGAGACTGAAGTGGTATCTAATCTTCACTTAGATTCAGGGACAAATAAAACCTTTTCTGTCTATGGTGTCCATTATAAGAATAACTGCCAAAAGTATGCATGTAAATAATGCGTCAGTATTTCTCCAGTAAGTTCATATAAATAACTAACCATAGCCTCATTTTGGAGAAATCACTGTATCCGTCTGAGATTTATATCATTTACTGGTGATGTTTACTTAAACACTTGAGAATGTGAACTCTCCTAATATATAAGTTTTTGTATTTTAAAGGGGAACTTAATGTCTCCCTTCCATTAAGTATATTCTTAAGTGTACACATGGCAGCCCAGAAAATAAAATGTTCTTAGAAGTGTTGGACATCTCCAAGTATCAACTCTGTTAATTGAGTTGGATAGGTTAACCTTGCTTCCAACTTTGTGCCCAAGTCAGTAATGGTAATTGGCAACCATTAGGGATTTCCTCTAGATTGGTGTTGTTTGGCATCTGTGCCCTATGGGCTGGCCCTAGAGGTTTGGCCCCCAACCTCTCTCCTGCCAGCTTAGGGAGGGGTGGTCAGAACTGTCAGAGATCTCCAAGTATGAATTGTATTAATTGGGTTGCATAGGTTAACACTGCTTCCGATTTGACAGCCTCAGCCAGTAGTGGTAATTGGCAATCCTTAGGGATTAAATAAAGCTCAGTTTGAATAATTGATTCTAGGTTTTTTCTGAAGGGGTTGCACGAAGGCAGACAATACAATCTGGATTTTTTAGTTCATTCTACCAAGTGGATGGTGTTCTTCTGCCTCACAGAATGTCTAAGCAGGGCCTTTGAAAATACAACCTTGGAAAGTTTAAGAGTACTTGGAGGCTTTTGGTGTGGAATATTCAAAATCTGGGGTTCTTACTAGTGATTTTGATGAACTTTTAATTAGAGTTGAGAGGAATTGCAATCAAATCAATGTAAGAGCTGTTTGGCCAGGAATGACCAAAATATCAGTTTGTTAAACTCAAGGATTTTCAACACATTTGGGAGAACTATTCCATTTTTTTGTTCTTTAAGAGAGTTTCAGGTGCCCTTCACAAAAGGGACACTTATTACTGAAACTCACACTCCTTTCAGTGTTTGTGGTATTCCATTCCCAGGTGCTGAGGATGACGGTTTTCCTATATTACCAGAATTTTGTCCTAGCACAGAAAGATAATAGTACTTTAAAAAAAATCACTCTCACTCACACCTAGACTATTAATTTGAGTGGGTAAGGGGTAAGAGTAGTAAAATCATATTTTACAAAACTTACAGAAAGCCATAATATCCCACAATTTAACCCACACTGGACATATTAGCAAGACTTGGGACGGATACAACTTAGTCATCAGCATCTTTATGATTAGAGCCATGTCAGTCCAAAAAATAACCCAGATGGCTGATGAAGAATTGCATGAATCCCCCAGGCCCCATTTGGCCATGCTGAAACATAGAAGTGATGCAAGCAAGTTGGCATGAGGAGGCTGTAAATGGAAAGAACTAAGCACTAACTTGCCCCCAAATGTTCAGGGCAGAGTTCTGAATTTTCTAAAGACCTGTACAGCCTTCCTTTCCTTTTGTTTTTATAACTAACCCAGAAGCGACCAAGAGGAGATGATCTATGTCTTAGGAAGACATTTAATGACCAACCTACATTTCTAAGATGTTTAGATCAAAAGAAGAAGATGGAGGTAGAGCTAGAAATGTTTTTCATTCCATTTCTGAGGAATCCTTTCAACAGTCCTGGAGACCTACAGAGTGATCCAAGGGAGTGTAAAAGGTCAGTGAAATATCTTGACTATCAGCCCGTTGATGAGCGATAATAAAAGGCACTCTGTTCTCACACTGAAAAGATCCAAAAAACTGAAAACATGGTGGAAATTGGATTCAAAGTTTAAAATGTTGGGGCAAGAGTTAGTTGATTGGACTGGAAAAGCAATTCTGGTATATAAATTATATGTCTGAATGCATGAGTGTCTTTAATAAGAATATTGCTTTATGGTCTATTTTTAAATTTATCTGAATTTTATATATTACTAGGTAAAATTCAGATAAATTTAAAAATAGAACAATACACACACACACACACACACACCCCCCATACAGGCAGCCCTTGAGCTATAAACATTCATCTTACTTACAACTTACATTTATAAATGGAGGCTATTACAGGTAATAGGTAAAAGAACCCATCCTGACTTACATACAAATTTCAAATTAAGAATCAACTGACAAACCTAGCTCATTTGTACCATGGGAACCGCCTATATTTACATATCTAATGTATCTGTATCTCCCTCTGATACATCTAGAGAAAACAAAAAGCGTGCTTTCACACATGAGGGAGATATTTTCATGTATATTCTCTTTGCAGAAGAGAAATAATTGACCAAAATATTTCCTCTGAAGGAATAGAAACTAACACATGAAAGAAAATTTGTTAGCAGTCATATTCAAGTAGGTATTTAAAACTTTATGGACTATATTGTACTTGCCTCCACCATAAATCTGTGATTTAAAATTTAAATATTTAACTCTATTAAATTTAACCATTTTAGACCACATCTTCAGGGATTATATTAAAAATGTTTTACAATTAGTGCCACAAAGCAGAGCACATTAAGAAGTACACTGAACAATCACAATGAATATCAGATGTGAAAAAACAGCCAGCTGTACCGGCGAGTGCTGGTTTTTATGCATTCAGTGTGGTCAGAACCCTTATTTATGTAGACACAGTCTTCTAGTAATTCAGAGTGATGATTTGCTTCACTAATGAATCTTAAAAGCCAATCAGATGGAAACTATTTTTAGCTTCACACAAATGTTCATGGCAAAATATCACTGGGATGACGCACTTGATAGCACTGGAATTTAGATGCTTGATGACACCTGGAAATAACACTTTTGATGATGTTTTAATTTTTACTAATAATATAATAGGACGAGAGCACAGTTACTTTTAAGATTCATTTTGTTTTATCTTCAAATCATGCTTACGTGTACACATATCTCACTGGAAATAATGTATTTGTGTGAATGTGCATGTGTGTATGTGAGAATTTACAGCCCCAGAAAGATATTGGATGCAATTCTAGTCACAGTTTTAATACTGCGTTTTCATACTGCATAATGAAAATGGCATTTAAGCAGAGTAAAATACCAACAAGTAAAATTGTAGCTATTTTCAGTTTACACCTAAAAATGTGGGGGCATGAAAAGAATTCACAGTATGTAGAGATGGAATAGGATTTTTTTGTAGACTTTTACAATGAGTTAAAATACTTTTCAAATTTATAGCATGATGACAATTGGTATGACACTATGCAAACATCAGATTTTTATTCTAATCTAGTTTAAAAATGCATTTTAATAAATAACATAATGAAAATATTAAAATCTTATCTAACAGTAATCATAACTTAAAATAGTTCTAATTAAGCTCATAATCAAAGGAGTCGCCACCCTGACTCTAGCATTAAGTGGTAAATAATACTAAAAATATATAAATAATTTACAAGCTCTTTTATACAAAGCATAGATAACCATCAAAATGATTCAGGGATATGTATATAAAAAGGTAAAAATTACTCTTAATATTATTATATAATGTGAGATTTTTTTCATTGTGAAAGAAGTAGATTTTTTGCCACTTGAGAACAAAAATACGACTTTTCAATTCTATGCATATATGTATATTAGTATCTATATAACCAGAATTGTGTCCATAGATACTCAATTATGGATGTTTTTACCTAAACGAAATGGTGTAAGACATTATATAATTTAGAATTAAAGATTTGCTTTTAATTAAAGCAAATTAATCTAAAGATTTGCTTTTAGATTAAAATTTGCTTTTAATTGTTTCATTTAATCAATTACAATTTATTTCCTAAGACAATTAAAATGTTTTAATAGTTTTAATCTTTGTGTTACCCTTTTCTTACTTGAAGGTAATTTTCCACAAATGCCAGGTTAGTGAATTTTCTGAAATTATCCCTGGGACATAGGCTCAATGAAAGTTGTTAAGAAGATTTAATGTTACGAAGTAATAGCCCTGCGTCGGGTTCAAATGCTCATGCTGATGAGGTAGCTGTCTGACCTTGGGCAAAAGTACTGAATTGGTATTTTTCTAATTATTTTCACTTTCGACATGAGCAAATGTACCATCATATATGTCTGAACTTGTATCCTTTTTGGTTTTAAGTCGTGAATGTGCCAAATGTTTAACAATCTCTTTAGAGTTTTAGTTTAAATATGTTCAATTCTTTATCCTAGCCTAAAATACATTTCCATTATGTAAAAGCAGTGATTCCATTAGAAAGATTATAATTCCACCTTCTATTCACCCAGCCAATGATTCTTCTCTTTTAAGGATAGAAAAATCACCAACACGGCTCATGTCAAAAAGCCAGACATTATTCTTTTTACCGGATGGAAGCCTCATGCCCCTTAAGCTGGTTATAACGATCCCCTCATTTGAGGCATGGTTTGAATGCTTTTGTTCCCGCCAAAATGCATTTCGAAAGTTGATTCCCAGTGCAGCCGTGTTGGAAGAAGGGTACTTTGGGAGATCATTGGTGGGATTAGGTGTCTTTATAGGAGGGCGTGGTGAAGAGACTTCTCCCTTTTCTGTTTCTCCACCTTTTGCAATGTGACAACATAGAATTCCTCACTTCTGGAGGATGCAGTCCTCAAATGTCACTTGGAAGCAGAGACTGGTTCTTACCACGCAACAAAGGTGCCAGCACTTTCTTCTTGTACTTCTCAGCCTCCAGAACTGTGAGAAGTAAATGTTTATTGTTTTTAAATCATGCAGTCTGTGATATTTTGTTATAGAAGCACAAACTGACTAAGACAATAGTGAAACGCTATGTTAAGCTACTTAAGTAACATTGAATCCTACCAGACATGTGTGTCCAAGATATTTTATTGCCACCTATCATCTGTGATTCTTCCACAATATTTCCAGAGGCTTCTCTGGATATGTAGAATAAATCCCAGGACATTTGTACTGTAATTATTTCTTCAGTCATTCTCACTTTTATTACCTGTGGAGCAAGCACCTATCCTGATCTGTGTTCCTTATCCTCAATGACCTTTATAGTCAACTAATATTCTTACCTTAACTAGCCCCCATGATGCTGGTAGGTCTTAAAACATAGATCAGTGATTCTAAACCTGTGGGTCACCACCCTTTTGGACTGCATTAAAGGTTTGCGGCATTAGGAAGGTTGAGAACCACTGACATAGATAGTATTGAGTTGTTTCTGCTGCTGTTTTTTGTGTGCTTTCATTACTGAGTAGAACTAAAGTTTTCAAAACTCCTTTATTTTTCAGATGCCATTAAACTCATATACAGATGGTTTATAGGCTAATTTAATAATATTGATCATCCTTAACTTGTAAAATTATTAAGTTGTAGTTTAAAGTTTACAATAAGATCCTGGCATGGACGTGGGGAAAGAGGAACACGTTTACATTGTTGGCAGGACTACAAACTAATACAGCCTCTTTGGAAAGAAGTATGAAGAACCCTCAAATAACTCAAATTAGACTTTCCACTTGATCCTGCCATCCATCAAGGGGCATCTACCCAGAAGAAAACAAATCATTTTTTCATAATGACATGTGAACTAAACTGTTTATTGTAGATCAATTTACAATCACAAAGATGTGGAAACAACCTACATCTATTTCCATCTAATCTATTCCCATCAACTCAGGAATAGATTAACAAACTGTGGTGTATGTACACCCTGGAATACTATTCAGCCATAAAAAGATGGTGACTTTACATCTTTTGTATTAACCTGGATGGAATTGAAACACATTCTTCTTAGTAAAGTATCATAAGAATGGAAAAGCAAATATCCAATGTAGTCAATACTAATATGAAGCCATTAGAAGATCTAATTCACACCCACATAGGAGAAAAGCTCACTTCACTTTTAATTGGGGGGAAGGGGAGCAAAGGAGGGGGAAAAGAGAGGGTTCGGTGTGCTCCCACCTAATGGGCACAATGTCGGGGTGTATGTCTGTGTCACATGCTAACATTAAATCTACGTAAAAACAGACTGATGCCACCTTAGTGGGTAAGGCAGAAGTAGAGCCGCTTTCATTTATGCCCTGAGTTCACATAGGAATCTCTGCTCTTTGTCTATGCTTAACAGTGGCTAACATCAGTGGTTTGATTCCCATGTGGCCCAATTAACTGTACGCTGTTCTATAGCTGCTGGTGGTGCAGTTTAATATTTTTAGGATGATAATCTTTAAATGGACATATAAGTAAATATGTTTTTGTTTTTACAAAGAAATTGTGTTTAGAATGAATTGGTCATAAAGGAATACCATGGAAGAGTTATTATTCAGTTAACTGAAGGTGAATTGAGGTATTTTAAATGTTGAAGTTTGTAATATGTCAAGTTAGACTTCTAGAGTTGGGAGGTGTTTCTGCCAACTTTTAAGTTGGTCCTATTGTATCTCTGAAACTTGTGTTGGCCAATAGAGCATGAACAAGAAACCTGAAATGTAATTTTCAAATAGAAACACCAGGATTGGACAGTTCTATTTTATTCTTAAAAAGAAAAATATTTTGCTTTTATATAGGATAAAACAAATTCACTATCTATAATAAGACTTTCATATGATAATCTCATAGAAAGTAGAGCTAAAACATTAAATTTGTTATTTGAGAACATCTTATACCTACACATTTTGAGTTTAAATGAAATGTCTTTCCATGGGATACTGTATAATATCCGTGACTGTCATAGTATAAAACATCAAGAGTCAGTAATAAAGAGAATGGAGTACATGTGATTTATAGAGGGATAAAGATCCCATTTTATTAGAAAGCTGCTAATGCTATCTTCATCAACACAGATATTATTTTTAAAGGTTATATATTGGTAATAATTATATCCGTTCTATGGAAACATTTCTTAATTTCATGATGTTAACTTTGTAATTTTTTCACAAGAGGAGAGATGATTATAAAAACTAATAGCAATGTTACACTATCTGTTCTACAGGTCTTAAAATACCAAGAAGGATATTTTTAAATGTGGTGAAAATACACATTTAAACACAGACATCTTTTCTACAGCACTTCTAGTGGATCATATACCATGTAGTAGAATAAAAGCATCTAATTGCCATACTCTTTTATAAAGTTAAAAGAGGTCTGCTATAAAAATTACATGTAATCAATATGAATGCAACTATAAAAGTCGCTACATATGGCACCCTGCAATTTCATTCTCTCTTCATAATTACTGCTGGTGCCGGTTTTATATTTAGAGTGTACATAAGAAACGAATACTTTGGGATGAACAAAAACAACCCTCTATTTTATTATGATTTTAACCCAATAGATAATTTCACCAAGCAATATGGTTTGTTAGGTACGTTTCTTTCTGAGAAAGAGTAAATTAATATTTAATAGCTGTTTAGGGTTTGACATTCAAAAGTAGACATTTTCTCTTTAAACAAAGAGAAATGTCAAGTTATTCCAGACAAACATCACAAAACTTACCCACAAACATTAAGAAGTTCAAATTAATGAAGGATATATATGTGTATTTTGGAAAGTTTGTATGATGATCATTTTGCAAATCATGTACTTATGAAAACATAACCTTGCACATCTGAAATGTATACAATGGTATGTACAATGCTTGTCAATCATATTTTAATAAGCCTGAAAAAACAAATAAAGATATAGGTATTTAAAAAAGCTTGTGGGATTATTCTGATTCTCTTAAGGAAAACATGCAGAGGTCACGTGACAGTGTTGTCACCCTGAATTTGAGAATGGTTAATTTAGTTTCATACCAATCACTTCACCTGAGATGAGTTGCTTTTACAATGAATTACCACAATGAATCACCTAGTCTTACAAGTGATCTGAACAATTGTTTCATGGTTTTCTATACATCATATCTAGAATTTAGTACTACAGCAAGAATTCTTGTAAGGAAATAATCATTCAACATTGAACATCCAGTCTGATCAAAAAAGGTTCTCAAGTTTGGGGAAGTAGAAATGCAGTAGTTCACACTCAAGCCATCTGATTTGTTGGATCAACCATGTCACCTACTGCTATATAGACACATTCATGATGGGAACACTGTGTCATAGTTTTAAAAGTTATTTTAGGTCACATTCACTTTAAATTAACTCAGGTAAAGATTTATTCAAAATAGCAATGTAGAATTCTTTTTTTTTTTCAGAAGAAACAAAAACATTTAAAACTTTGTTGGTGGCCGGGCGTTGTGGCAGGCGCCTGTGGTCCCAGCTACTTGGGAGGCGGAGGCAGGAGACTCGCTTGAGCCCAGGAGATGGAGGATACTAGGAGCTAAAAAACCATGGCACCCCACCCAGGGGGAAAGCTTGAGGCCCTGTCTCAAAAAAAAAAAAAAAAAAAAAACTTTGTTGGGCTCCTAGTGCATGTTTAGAAGGAAAAATATTTTCTAGAGTTAAACATAATAATGTCATTTGCAATTGGGGCTTTCAAATGAGCAGTTATAATAATTATCAGTATGATTGTTGACCATTAATAGTTACTGAAATAAATAGCAACATATTACCATTTCATTGTCATTCAAAAGTTAAGCCTATCATAGAATTTCTAACCTAATTTATTCTTATAGTGTATCAATCCAAATTAAAAAAACAATCACACTTTTCTTTGAGAAGAATCCCCATTCCCACCTTTATCCAGATCTTTCTTTGATCTTGGATCTGCATTCTGGTAACTGTTTCAGAATATCTACTTTACTCTTTTTTAAACGTGATCCAATGAAGATAGCACGTACATTATTTCCTTTGTACTCTTATAGTCAGACTTGTATATGATTGATACATCATCTATGGCCTTTTAAAGTGTCTATTTCTTTCAAAAGCCATTTTTTGCTACTGGGGACTTAACCAAATATTCCACAATGTCCATCATTTTTCAGTGCATTGCTCTGGGAAAGTACTCGGCATATTATAATTCCCAATTTTTCTTATTAAAATCATTTGTATCTGGGTCATCAAAAATGCTACCAAAAGCCTCTAGCAACTGCTTAGCATTAAAATTATTCAATGAGTACCCTCCACCCCCTACATTCCAAATAGTGCAACCCATAACTCAATATATCTTATATCTCAGTTGTGTGGTCATGTGTCTGAAGCTCAAAGGAAATGAAGGAAAGTTTTAAGAAAAATTAGGCAAAATGCCTGGAAGCTTAGATTATTCTCATTTGATTTTTCAAAATGGCAATCTGCTATTTGAACAGGGAAAGAAATGGGCACCAGATTGAACATAATTGTAGAGTGCATTTGAATCTTGTTTCAGCATAATTTACTCATTAAATTTTACCCCTGTTGATCTTCATGTTAACTCCCTTTTACCTGTTGTTTTTTTATATTTCATTGCTATTGCTTGAAAATGTAGCAGTGGACTACAGGCAATTCATTTCTGATTTTTTTTTTTTTTTTTTTTTCAGCTGAAATGAGCAGAGTCCTAAGAACAAAGTTCCTACAACAGAAGAGCACTAAAATAGAGAAACCATTTTATCTCCAAAAATAAAGTAGAGGCTACCCATAGAAATAAGTTTTCCAGTATATATTTATTAATATCAGAACCATATATTAAAAGAAATTCAGGTATAAGATACAATCTAAGATTGACTACAGTTCCAATATGGTTTAGCCATAATTCATTTGTCTAAGTATGCTAAGTATGTGCTCTTTGTACAGTTCTAATTGCATTCTCATTTATTTGATTTGAATAATACATTATCATAATATATTATCAAATTATAGAATATAAGGTTAAGTGACTTTGATTTGCTAATGACAAAATAATTGAGCATATCTAGCTTTAGGCTATGAAATTTACACGTCACTGCACCACATTACACTTGTTTTATCAATTCTTTTGAAAATAAGTAATTTTTGATACAGCTCACTTGCATTTTTCAAATTAACCTGTTATAATTAATCGCCTGACAAGTTATTGATTATATTTAACAGGAGGTGTAACAATCTAAGGTTGGAATGAATTCCAATGACTTATATTGATATTTGCTTTACGTTTCCTCAGAAGTGAATTTGATTGTTAAAGTATCATTTTAAGAAAATCAATAATTCTGAAACATGTGGTAGTGATATCTATTCTTTCCCTTACGTATCCTTCATCTCTTACCTTATGTTAGAAATAAGTTTGTCTGTCTTAAAACCTTCATGAACTTCTCTCTAGCTGTCTCCATAGGGTCTGGTTTTAAAGAACATGTGTTATAATTATGCAGAATTCTGAAGGTTCTGTTACAACTGAAAGTTTTAATCTCACTGTGTAAAAAATGTTGAATTAAATAAAACTTTTTATAATTTGGGAACATGCAATAGACATGTTTTATAAGAGTTATAAAGCAATGATCCCAACTTATTGCCTCCAGTATTACAATTTAAGATATCTATTTCCTTTTTTTTTTTTGAGACAGAGTATCATTTTATCTCCCTCGGTAGAGTGCTATGACAGCTCACAGCAACCTCCAACTCCTGGGCATAGGCGATTCTCTTGCATCAGCCTCCTGAGTAGCTGGGATCACAGGTGCCTGCCACAACACCTGGCTATTTTTTGTTGCAGTTTGGCTGGGACTGGGTTCGAATCTGCCATCCTCAGTATACGGGGCCAACGCCCTACCCACTGAGCCACAGGTGCCACCCTAAGATACTTATTTCATTAATAATTTCATAATTGCTGTAGTGCATTTCTGTTGGCTATACTTTGGGAAAACTCTCTCTCTTTTTCTCTCTTCTTTTCCTGTCTCCCATCCCTTTTCTTTGATCAGGGTGTTAAAATTTTACTTCTTTAGCTCAATGGTCAGGAATTGGAAAGGGAAGATTTAAAACACTTCTAAAAACCTAAATATTCAATTAAAAGTATTGGCCCATACCAAATAATGCCAACATAGAATTAATGATAGGACCTGTTTTGGGAGTTCTTTAAAGTAGGTTATTTTCCACATATGTATATTGAAGATGTTTGCAAACAGCTACATGGCATTAAATCTCAAAAGTGGTTTAAAAATTACATGGATAAGGAAGTTTACCCTATGCCTTTGGCCCATCATAGTCCTTTCTCAGACAGTCATAAATAATTGAGCCTAAATTAAGATTTATTGAAGTTCAAGAACTGAACTTTCTCATTTACATTTTGAATTTTTATGATGACAATGTCTAAAGAGACTAATTAATAAATGTTTTTCATATGAACTACATAGATTTTTGTGAAGTCCAGGCTAATAAAGGCAACCTGCTTAAACTCTGGCACATTTCAATGTAGAGTTTAAGGAAACTATAGTATTAGCTATAAAACAAATGGATATACAATGACACGTGGGTAGTTTCTTAAAACTCTCTTTGAGTGTTCTTTATTAGTCAAAGACAATAAGCAGTAAAATTAGGCTCCTTAGATCTTATTATATAATTAGTATAAATAACTTATTTGAATACTTATTGTTAAGATACATAATGATACTATTAGTAATCTACCTATCTAGATGTTTTATAAAAACTTAAAAGTTTAATACAAAAACCCCCAAATGTAAAAGCAAAGCCTCCTTACGCTCATGCTTTCCTCAAAACAAAACAAAACTTCTTCCATCTGAAATAGAATAAAGTGAGGCAGAAAAGCTATAATCTTCAGATTTCATCTTACAAAATAAATTGTTAAAAAAATTAAACTGCTGATATATTTGAAAGCCTTCTTAAAGCAATAAAATTTCTACTCACAAATTAATTCAATCATTTATTAATGATATCATTTTCTTACACAGCACTGTTTGTAAATGATCACAGTCTAACAGACAGAAAAGCAAAAATGTTTTATAATGTTGAGAAATTTGTTTGGCAAATGAGATTGTGGTGGACGTGCCATTTTGAGTTTTTGCTTTTCCAGGAGTTCTAGAATAAGTATGGAAGAGACCTGATCTACACTTCCAGCTTAAATGAGAGCCGTCCCATCCTCTCCACAGCATTACAAGTAAGAAATAATTGCCTGTTGTTTGCCATTCAAATGTTATGACGATTTCTTTTCAAGGAAAGCAGATTGATGAATACATTTTAGAATAATGCTTACTTGTTGGCATAGGGGAAGCAAAGAAATAAGATAAAGCAGGAGCATGTGGGTAGATGAAAACTGTTCTTGATTTTCTAGCTGTTGAGTTGGATAATGGGTTAACTAAAGTTTATTTTATAGTTATGCCAATAATTTACATTTCAGACATTTTTATATGTATGAAATACTATAGAAATTACAAAAAAAAAGAAAAAGCAAAGGGAGCTTTTAACTTTTAAAAGGAATACAATAAATCATTGCTATGATGTATATAAATTGTCCATAAGCTTATTTCTGTGATATATATGTCCCTATCGCATATGTTAAATATACACATGCATATGTTAATAAATATGCATATTTAAAAGGTATTCGGACAATTCAAGATCATTAGAGACTAGTTTTCAAAGAATAAAATTGAATGAAACTTCACTTAATCAGTTTAAAAACCAATTGATTTTACTAATGAAAGTACTAAACATATTAATGATTTCTGATATACTGTATATATATATGTATATATACACATATATACACACACGAGGTCATATAAGAGATATCTGTTTATGTATATATTTTTCAAATATTCTTTTTCATGTGTTTATATTGAATAACAATGCAAATGTGTGTAAGAAAGATATGCATTCATGTACCCACAGATAAACTTTTTACCCTAAATGATTTTTCACTGAGAGACCACATAACTTTGAAATACTATTAAGTGAAGTGTATTGTTTAATAAATATTACCTTAAGCTACTCTAAGATCATGAAGATTTTTTGAATTATTTTAAGTTGCAAATTAATTTCAGTAAATTTTTAGGATATTTTAAGCATCTATTAAGTATGTATTTATATGTTAATTAAAATATTAATAAACCATACTATATATGTACTTGATATATAAAAATTATACCCTATAATTCCCATCCTTATAATAATATAATTGACAAAGGGTAAAGACCAACAAAAACTTTTTCTTAGAGTTTTTATGAATATAAACACTGTTTATCTCATTTTGACATCTCATCACTTAATATAGTAGAATGGCATTCCTTATGATATTTATATATTGCATGCAGAAACTGAAGCTCCATTGTAGAATTATAGGTATTAACTCATGAAATTATGCTAATTCAAGCCTCTTTTTTTTACCAATAAAGAAAAATATTGAAAAAGGATGTGAAATCCATGGGTGTATATTTCCTGTACTGTCAGTATTACCTGTTACTATTCTAAGTCAAGTACTTATACCCCGACACACTCAAGATTTAGTTTTGCTTTTCCTGTTTCGGCATCTTGAAAGGAAAGACGAAGGGTGAACTTTCATATTTAAAAAATCTCATTTATATTTGTGTCAACTAAAATAATTTTAGGATATAGAAATATTGAGAAATTTATTAAATATTGTCACTCACGAATTTTTTTATTATTCTAGGTAACTTTCAGAGGAATGAACTGTGTGCACTTGAAGTAGGCTTGTTTTAAAATGAGCATAGAAATGTATTTTGATCTTTCTCTCATAAATAATGTTCTTTTCCCTTAAAGTTTTCTCTAGACTTTAAATTTTATGGTCACACATATACACCTTATTTTAATTTACCAACATAGGTTTCCGCAATAAAAAATAAGAGCCAAATGAGAAAACATTTTGCTTTAATCTATTTAAATTTATACTAGCATTTGGCAGATTTCTAGTAGATTTATTTTAATGGAATTGAAGGTGTGCCTGGTGGATTATGAGTAACCAATTTATACCATCCATTCCCACAGGACAGGACTGAAACGTGATCACATACAACTTTAAAAATAAAAATCTCCTTTTCATAGTCTGTTTGATCAATATATTCCTTATCTTCTCCCTATGTGAAACTTATTATGTATTCAGATATTCCTTCCCTATCCTTCACTCCTGACCTCCTCAGTACTTATTTGTGAGTAAATGTCTATTTCAATTTTAGTTGTTACTGTGGCATCCATGAAGCAACTATATCTAATTTGACATTCCACGCAAGTAATATGAACTCTAAACACTAGAATAACCATTATTTAAAAAACGAATCTTTACAGTGTATCAAAACTGTGTATTCTAGCTTCTTTTTTCTTAATGTTTCACTGAGTTGTATATTCTGCTTCTAAGTTACATTTCGAGAGAAATCACACATGACCATCACTGCGTCCTGAATATACTTATACACTGTCAGTTAAGTGGACAATTCAGGTATTATAAATTAGTCATGTCATGATTAGGTTTTTCAAGTTATTGCTAACTTTTTATTCCCAGAATTCTTTACATTTTTAATTTAAAAATCTTCTTAAGGAGTAAAAGAAATGTCACTCTGGGAGGCCGAGGTGAGTGAACTGCTTGAGTTCAGGAATTCCAGACTAACCCGAGTAAGAGTGACACCTTTTCACTATTAAAAATAGAAAATTTAGACACATATGATGGTGCAAACCTGCAGTCCCAGCTACATGGGAGGCTAAGGCAAGAGAATCTCTTGAGCCAGGAGTTTGAGATTGCTGTGAGCTATACCATACACAGCTCTCTGGCCTGGGGCAACAGAGTAAGACTTAGCTGCAAAAAAAAAAAAAAAAAAAAAAAAGAAGAAGAAGATAGAATATTATACTTTCTTATAATTAGTATATGATAACGGATTGAACAGATATGGATGGTGTAAGCAATCACATCATTTTCTTCCCCCAAGAGAAGCATTAGCTATTTCAAGACATCAAACTTTCCTGTAATTAGCCTTGGCTAGACTCATCTGCCATTTGGACATACAGTATTCTTACTCCAAACCATCTGTCACAGAGTTTAAGAACTCTAACCATTAGGCTATAAAATTATTGTAAATAATAGGGTATACATAAAAATCTAAGTACATGATTATTCATGTGGAAATGTGGAAAATGATATGTTTTTTTCTTTTCAGACAGTCTTGCCCTGTTGTCCTGGCTAGGGTTAATAGGTATTACCATAGTTCATTGCAACCTCAAACTCTTGGATTCAAGGGATCCTCCTGCCTCATCCTCCAAAGTAGCTGGACTAGAGGCCTGTACCTCCACACCTGGCTAATTTTTAAATATTTTGTAGATACAGGGTCTTCCTGTTACCCAGGCTAGTTTTGAACTTCTGGTTTCAAGTGATTTTCTTGCCTAGGCCTCCTAGAGTGCTAGGATAATAGGCACGAGCCAGTGCCCCAGGCCAGAACATGGCAATCATGGTTTTTAACAGGTATTTTAAAAGGTAGAGTTCTCTCATGTTGTGTTTACTGAGTAAAAATATCACACTAAGGATAGCATCATTATCAACAGAAAATAATCATGCTTGTGATTATTAGCTTCATTAGAAGCTAGAGATTGTTTCATGTTTTTGAGAACACTTGTGTAACGCTAAGTGTCTTCTCTCTACAATTCACAATAAGGAACTCACTTAAATTCATATATTGACTATTCAGGACATCACCTATTGTTGTATTTGGATTAAGTCTTATTCAAGTAGCAGATAAACTGAAGTTATCCTTAGAATTAAAGCCTAATTTTCTCTTACAGGTGTAGACCTCTATTCCAAAATGTGAGAATGTTGAAATGCCAAATGGAACAATACAATACTGCTGCTTGGGACTCTGGAAAAAGGCTGGTGTTGCTTTTCTCTCCAAGTTAATTATTTCAGAGAGCCTCAATTTTGAGAGGAGTACAGTTGTGAAATACATAGATTTTAGGATATGTAAGATTCTTTGATTTTAAATTATTTGTACACATAAACTCTTTGGCTATGATAACTTGCCCTAGGGACTAGAAGCAAACAAACCAGAATCTGACATGTGTCCACACTAGTCCTGAAATGATACCTGAGGCAGTTTTGACTGTATAGAAAAATGTTTGTCCCTGTATTATGATTACACTAGAAAGTTGTCTAACAAATTGAAGAATCACAAAGGATAAAGTCTTCATTGCTCACCTCACTAGTGCCAACGTGGGATGCGGGAATAAAGAAATTCAGAGAAGACAGTTAAGAAGCAGTGGTTCTCAATCTGTGGGTCACGATGCATAGGGACTGTATTAAAGGGCCACGGCATTAGGAAGGTTGAGACAACCACTGGACAGCAATGGAGAAAGTTATAGTAATATTCAGTATATACCAATAATGTTTGTTATCTTGTATATTGTATCTTGCATCTCCTAATTACAGAAATGAAACATAACTTGAGATTACAATTTTAATACCGTTTTTTTTCCTGTACAAGTTGATTTCCTATCTCGGCTATGGTGAATAATGCTGTAGTCAACATGGGTATTCAGGCATTTCTTTAACACACTGAGTCCAAATTTCTTTGGTTTATATTTCCCTCTGGCTACTGAGGGAAGATTTTATTGGTGCCAACTAAGTGTGAAAATAAACTGCAGTTACAAGGTGAGAAATGATATTAAGTGTTGGCAATTGATCTGGAGGAAGGAGATTGATGTGAGATAATTCTGTGTTGACAGAATTTTCCAGTGAATTGAATAGGGAAGATACATGGAAAATATAATCATATTTTATGAGTGAATTCCTAATTATTGATTGAAATATGTACTAATGAACACATTTATTTTTCTGAGATCTGACACTTTAGAATCAAGCTTCTATTAACTGACTTAAGTTTATGAGCTTTGAATTAAAGAATTGGAAATTATTCAGACAAAATTTCATCCAAAAGAAATGTGTGTGTTGATTTTCAAAGGATTGTTTACTGCTAATGAGCAACTAAATCCAAAAGGAAAGAATAGGACAAAGTAAGTAAGCCGGGATTAAATAAATTTGCATATTTAATTGTAAGATTAGCAACACTGGTTGATAGATAACAGACAATGTGTTCCTAGAGCATGTATTGTAGAAGAATTCTTTTCTAAGAAAATGATTAACCTCCACTTTGAACTCATTATTGTTTCTAAATTTAATATTTCCAGGTTTTAACTTACACGTCAAAATAAATGAACAACTAAATGATCACTAAAAACACAGGACATCTGACCAGAGGAAAAGACCTAAGCTCTTTATGCAGCAACTAGGTTGACTTGGAATAGAATGTGGAAAACCTGATGCCTGCGGTTCTGTCAAAAATGATGAAGATCTTTGGGAAGAACATTTGAGAAAAGGCTGGTAGCTCCATAATACTTGCAAACTTGGCAGAACAATCAAGAGTTTAATATGATCAGGGAAAGATATAGCCTAAAAAATGCCCCCCTGGATTAAAAATTGACTGTGTTTCAGGATGGCCATCCACATGCTCTAGGCTGACCCCACTCAGGAAGAATTAGAGAAAGACTTGGAGCAGTCTGAAAAGAATTCACCAAGCTTCACACACCCATCGACATAAAGTAGAAGCTTACTGACCCAGGACACTTAAATACAAGTGCTTAAGAAACACTGCCTGAGCAATAGGCTGTAATAACCCAGAGAAATCTAATGAAGTGAGAAAGAAAAACAAAGTTACCCCGATACCCTCTTGTCTGCAAGACTGTGCGCATGCCCAAGATGGTGCCAGTTTAGGAGTGATCAGAGAGTGAGCCTGTAAGCCCCTACCCTGGAAGGAAATGTGGGATAAAAATCAGCAATTGGTAAGTCTGTGACTATAGCCTCCAAATCACACAAACATCCAACAGTAAAGAATGAACATCTCATGAGATAAAGAAGCTAAACAACAGCTTGTGACCAGTACATGGCTACGCCAACCCAGGAAGAATCTCTAGGTAGCCAGAATGAATGATTAAATAAGACATTCAAACTTTGAAAACTACAAAACACTCTTTAAAAACCTCAAGGAAGACAAAAATGTAGAAAAGACTTAATATATTCAAGGAAAAGAATGCTTAATATTATCCAGATGATGGTCATCTACACATTAAACTCCTAAGTTACCATGATCACTGTCAAAATATCACTTGGATTTTGTAGAAATGGACAAGCTTATCCTAAAATTTGTATGAAAATTCAAATGATCCAGAATAGCTGAACATTTCTGAAAGGGTAAAAGAAATAATACAAATCACATGATGTCAAAACTTCATGTGAAGTTACAATAAGCAAGATGATGTGGTGCTAGTGTAAGAAAACCAGCCCCTTTTTCCCCATGATGGCATTAATGTACACAGCTATGATTTAATAAAAAAAAAAAAAAGATATATAAACTAATAGTATAGCATTTCAAAACAGCCCCTTGCTTTTAAGTTGAGTCAATTTTCAACAAAACTGTCAACACAGTTCATTAAGAAAAAAAAATAGCCCGCTTCAGTAAATGGTACTGAGGCAGCTATTATTGTATATTCACAGATAAATTTGGATGCCTGCCTCATAACACGCACAAAATTCACGTGACGGTGAATTTAGACCTAATGTAAATGATGCAATTATAAAAAAAAGAAGACGTTTTAGAAGAAAACATTGTAATAAACTTTTTGACCTGGGCTTATAAAAAGCTTATTAGATATGACACCAAAATCATAAACAATAAATAAATTGAAATGGACATCATCAAAATGAATAAAATAAAGAGCAAATAATCATTTGCTGCAAATGATATCATCAAAAGTGGAAAGAAAATTTACAGAATAGGAAAAAGTACTTGTAAGCCACGTATCTGATAAGGAACTTATATCTAGAAGGGTTAGGGAGCATGTACAACTAAGTAATAAAAAAATACCATCCAGTTAAAAAGTGGATCAAGAATGTCAAGAAACATTCCTCCAAGATGCTGTGAAAGTCACCAAAAAGCACAGGGAAAACATGATTAGTTTCATGACTCAGGTTAATTCATAAGAAAACTACAATGGCGTTATCACTTTTATACTCACTAAGATGGTTATAATCAAAAAAGACAATTAAGTCTTAAGTGTTGGCAAGTATGTAGAAAACTGAAATCCTCATACTTTGCTGGGGGAAAGAGAAATAGGACACCCACTTCGGATAATAGTCTGGCAGGTCCTCAGGTGGTTAAACACATGGTTAGCACATTACCTAGCAATTCAATTTTTAATTATGGAATCAAGAGCTATGAAAACCTATCCATACAAAACCCGTGACAGAAATGTTCAGAGAAGCATAAAGTATAATGGCCAAAGTGGAAAAATTTCCATTAGTTTATGAATGAGTAAACAAAATATTGTCTATCAATACAATGAAATAACAAGAATTGAAGTACTATACCGATATAAGCTGAAACATGGATGAACTTTGAAAACATGCTAAGGGAAAGAAATCAGATATAAGAAGCCACGTATTGTATGATTTCAGTTTATGAAATGTTCAAAATAGGCAAATACACAGAGGCAGAAAGGAGATCAGTGGCTGCTCACCTGGGGTGAAAAGTAAGTGAGGGCTGGGGAATGGCTGCTAATGTTTACAAGATTTCCTTGTAGGAAGAGGATAATAATATTCTTAAATTAGATTGTACTGATGATTGCATGACCCTGTGACTATATTAAAAACATTGAATTGTGCACATTAACACTTTCATGGGTGAATTGTGTGCTAGATGAGCATGTCTCAATAAAGTTATTAAAGTTGTAAATAGACAACCCAATTCTGAAGTTATAATTGTCTTTTCTTTATCATGCTCACAGAAACGCTAGATTTAAAACCACTAAAAATAAATTGCTTATATGTTAAAAGATAGATGAGTACAGTCAACTCATAATTTTGAAGTAGCCATAATGGCTTCCACATTAGTGAATATGCATGCCATTTTAAAACAATTTGATATCATATTTTATTTTCTTAATAAGAAGTTCTAAATATACAAAGATTTCTTATACAATTTAAAAGATTTCCTTAAAAACTTGAAATGCAGTTTTTGCGAAACCATTTAAAGTGTATAAAAGCTATCATGATCTTAGTATGAAGTCAGTACATTAATACCTACCAAAACTATTGTATGGAGAAAATGTTCTTTTGTAAGGCAATTTTATTATTTTATTTAAAAGATAATCATGTAACCTCACTTTCAAGAAAAAGAAATTGGCACTTTTTAAAAAACACTTGATGTATTTAGAAGCAAACGATAGGTCTTCGATTTCCTGTATGCTGTGTTGTCCCAAATTTTACTGTTTATTTTCATGCCGGAGCTTAGTGCTTCTACCACATATTTGTACAATGATTCCAAAAATTTAACGATTCACATTTTTGGTGTTATAGACTTTTGGGGTAATTACTTATAATCTGAACTTTGATTGATGCCTAAATAAGGTAATCTGTCAAGAGTTCATAAAAGGTCTGAATACTTTTATGTTTCAGTTATAAAAAACAATTTCTATTACCCTGTGTTCATATTTTCCGGATTAAAGGGCATTCTAAAAAAATCCATGTGATGCTCTTCTGCTCAATTGTATTTGTTAATGAAGATTCAGTACACATATTAAGCAACATTTTTGTGATCTTCTAAAGAAATTTAATAAATAAATGTTTGCTCCTTAAAATAAACTGTTAAGATACTAAATATTATGCTACATATATGTATATATATAGTTGCATATATTTATCTGTTGCTATAGATGTGAAAGACTAAATTTTATGCTTTCTACATACAAATCAGTTTCACATTCTGTTTGTTGTCTTCAGAACTTAGGATTTACTAATTGAAATCATATTTCCTACAATATGCTAAAATCAATTAAGTCCTTTCTGTGAATTGCATAAAGGCCACATACACTCCTTTTGTTTAACATTCCTGCAGGGAAACGGCATATTTAAGGTCCTGCAGGCTGGAAACCCTGTTAGATTCTGTTATGTTAGCTAAAGTTTAGTCTGATGTCTTATAAATGATTTAATTGGTTTCCATTTATTATACAGTTTCCAGCATGCAAGAAAACTGCATGGAATAGAATAATAATATTCCATTTATTATTTCCATTTATTTTTAAATTAATAAGAGTACCAATTCAGTGATCTAGTGCCATTTGGACAAAATACAACACAGTCTAATCAGAGAAAGCGGAATGAGGAAAAGCTATGAGAAGGCACTGTCAATGGAAAAGAATCCAAACTCTGTAAAATCATTTAAGGTGGTTTGTTTGGATCATGTGTTACCATGGCCCGGAGAACCATGTTCAAGAAGCTTTGAGCAACTCGTCTTGCAGTGGTTGTGTTACTGTTTGGTTTTATACATTTTAGGGAAAAAGAAATTACACATAAAATCATAACTCAATGCATGGAAGGAGTTCAGTGGTTTGGCCTCCAAATGCAGGACATCTACAAATGTGAATTGGCAGGTTGTAGGTGGATTTAAAGATTCTTTAATTTGAAATTGGTTAAAGTTATGAAGGTTTCTCTAGGCTTAAAGAGTCTTCAAGATAAATAAGTTAGTTAATTAGAGACAAGCCAACAGACATTTACTGAAACTCCAATGATCCCTTAAATAAACTGAGGGTCTTCAGGTGTGGATTAAGTTTTGCCATGACCTCAGGCCTACTAAGTATTTAGTATCTTTCTATTACAGAGAATAATTGTAAAGAGACGGGAAATAATAGGGCATGTGTAAACCTCCCTTCTGTTCATGTCCGGCAGCTCAGCTTTTAAGTCTTTGTTGGGATTCGTTTGGCCAAGAGGGGAGTCTCATTCAGTCTTCTGGGGGGCTTACCATTTTATTTTAGGTCACAGCATGATAATTTCAGAGAAACAGAATGAGGGAAGTATTCAAGAAATACAAATTTTCACGGATACACAAGCAGATGACAACTGAACATTATGCAGAATTTGGCTCAGGAATGACACTCCCTACAATGTAAATTTTTATCCTGATATACTGGGAATCCACTTAAATGGTTGTAATCAGAGAAGTTGCACTGCACATTCTGACATTTAGAATAAATAGAAAGACCAGGATTAAAAATATCAGAAAAGCAATGAAACCAAAAACTAAAATATCGATGAGGACATAGCAATAATCCTAAAAATAGATGGTGAGGGCATTGATTATGGAGTATCAATGGGAAAGAGAGGAGGAAATATTTGACAGATTTTTAAGAGAAAAAAATAAAGATGATTTATGAATCATAGTAGTTTCATTGACTCTAAATTCTTTACCAGACTGAAAATGAGATGAAATAAAATAACCTAAGTGGGAGTGGAAGGGATGTTTTCTCAGTGGGATATGTTGAGCTTTAAGTGGAAATATTTAACAGAATTTGGAAAAGTAGTCTGAATTTCACTAAAACAATCTGGGTTGGAAGGATCTAGCTATCAAATATAGGTAGCAGAAAAAGACATGTAAAGTAGATTCCTTCAAGTAGTAGAATACAATAGAGTCAAGTACATATAATAAGGGAATTCAAGGTTGATGCCACCAAGAACCTCAATGTTGCCCCCTCTCAGTCCCATCTTGTCAACATGACAGTGGATAAAATTGACTTTCCTTCTTTGAAATTCTGTTGTCACAGAGCTTCTGTGATGTATTTTCTTTGTTTTCTCCTCTCCTCTCCCGTTTAGATTTTTTCCTAGATGTCTCTTCTCTCTCTGTGACTGAGAAAGTCCAAAGTCCAAAGTTCAGTGCTGTGATTTCTCCATTCTCGCTACTGAGTCAGAGTGATAGCTTTAAACAAAGTCCAGATGATGTCATTCCTCTGTTTAAAACCTTCAGTAGCTTCCAATAGCTTTACCAGTATGATGTAAGTATTTTCAACGCACTATGAGCCTCCAAATTATATGCCCTCTGCAAGGAGCAGTCAATAATAACCAATGCCAAAGAAATACCCCTGTGGGTGAAGGGCAGCAGAGATAATCACTAAACAGAAAATAAGAAATAGGAGTCCAAACACTTCTGTCCCCTGCACCCCAGGCTGTGGTGTTGCCAATGCTTGAGTTTGGCAAGACAGGACACACTCACATGCCCAAATTATGTGGAGGGTGTTTACTACTAACAGATAGGTTTCAGGGAACAAAAGAAGCCTAAGATCCAGTGTAAGACCGTCTCCAGAAAGCTGTTTGGGCAGATACAGACTCAGTCAGACAGTCCCCCCTTATACCAGCTGGGGATCCCTGAAAGGCATCCTGCCCATCCTAGGTTACACACTTCAAAGGGAAAGTGACTTTCTCGGCAAAGCTTTAAACGTCTGCTTCCTTGGAAGAAAGGAAGAAAGACTGGGCTGTCCTGAGCATTTCCTACATGGTACCTTTCCCAGGAACAGGGCATGAGATTTTTGTAGAAAGCTCCTCCCATCTCAGGATATTATATTCCTGACACATTTAATGGTTATTCTTGAGAACAACAAGCGAAAAAGGAGGGAGTAGATTGGTCCTAGGCCACCAGGGGAAGTATCCCGCACCCTAAGCTAACTATCATTTCCCCTCACTCACTCACACTCTTCATCTTCAGTGAGACTCGGTTTTTTCTAGGCACATGATTCACACTATCACTTGAGAGGTTTTTCAGTTACTGTTCGCCCTGCCTAGAATGTGCTTCCTTTAGAAATTCACAGTCCATATTGGAGGCTTAGGTTTCTCATCAGAAACCTCATCTCATCAGATGTTCCAAATAAGAGAATCCTTTCCATCAGATACTTCCTTAAATAGCACCCTTAAGCCACCAGTCACTGCCTATTCGTTTTGCTTATTTTTTCTTCAATACAACTGCCACTTGTGAAATATTATTTTCTATCTCAGCCCAGAATATAAGCACCAGAACAAGAGATGTTTCTGTTCCTGTTCTCTGCAGATTCCTGTTATCTATGATGGTCCATGACAGTCATAGGTGCTCAGCTGATATTTCTGGAGTGGCTAAATGAATAAGTATAATTAAGGTCCAGGCATAGAGAGAAGAATAAGCAAATGCACTTAAAAAGTAGTAACTCAAGATAACAAGATAAGTCAATCACAGCTCCTCTCTGCACAAAACAACATCCACTTTAACGTGTTAAGCAGAAAAGGAATTCGTTATGGACATCTAGTCACGCAGAGAATCTTGTAGAAGGCCAAATTATCAGGTCAGTAGTTCAGAATTGCATAATGTCAATGTATTATAAAGCTTTATCTATCAATGTATTATAAAGCTTTATCTGAAGCTTATATGATTAATGGATTCCATGGGGTACCCATTTTTGCACAGTACTTAATCCTACTTAAATATGTCTAAATGGTGGAGCCTAGGTAAAGAGATTGCTTGTTATTTGCAAGAAAGGCAGAGAATTCCTTCTGGAGGAAACAGCAAGTTTTATAAAGTGGAAAATTGGCAAGGTACAGGAAGGTCATTTGAATAGTGTTTGAAAACCTTTAGAAGAAAACCTGACAAGACTGGAAACAAAAACTTTGAAAATCCCAATAGAAAGGAGCTTACCATCAAAGGCAATTACTGGGGGAACTAATTCACTGTTTTAAGCAATATTGGAGCACCTCCTAGCAAGAAAGAACTGGATCCTTTCTACAGTAGCTGCCAATCTGTGAGAAAGATAACATCTAAGTAAAGAATTGCTTGGGAAATACAGTTTGTCAAGAGAATTATCTAGGTCTATAGCATCAAATAACCAAATCTGTAAAGGGAAGGGAGACATTCTGGGGGAGAAAACAATATTTTAGGAGATCAGAAATTTTATTTTTAAAGCAAGTGAAAAGGAAAGAATGGAAAGGAGATTTGAAAGAGAGTGAAATTTATCATAGGTTTCAAGTATAAGGACTCATCAGCAAAAAAAGTAAATTTTGCGTAAATGATGAAATCTATGAAATCTCATGCAAAATGGATTGGGTTTTGCCCCCAAATGGGCATGATGACTTTTTTCCCAGCACAGTCGTAGGGACTAACCCAGATAGAATAATCCATTTTTTTTTTTTTTTGTAGTAACCAGAAAATAGCAGTGTGAAGAGAAGGAAGATAATTTATTTAAAAAGCTTGAATGATAACAGGAGGAAGTGTATAGTAAAAAATATGGGTAGATCAATGTTAAAAGAATGTTACATGTTCAGAGGAAAGAAGTTGGGTTTTAATATAGGAAAATTTAAGAAATGAATGATGAATCCAAAATTCTCATTAAAGCCAAAAGAACATTAACCTATATCCAGGTAATAGAATTCACCTGAGAAAGTAAGGAAGGTGACTCATCACAAAGATAAGAAAGGTGAAAAACTGATGAAAACCTTTGTCAAAATAATTTATTACTAAGTAAAATTATGGATCTCATACATGCATGCAAAATTCATTTACTGTCTTATACTTAAGAGATAATCTATCCTCTATCATATGAGTGTTTATAGTAAGGAAATGATAGTAAGATTTTCTCTAGAAGTCATCATTTTTGTACTTTGACTATATTGGGGCAACTCGAAAGATTGTTAAAAATATAAACTTTGTGGTGTGCACCTGGAGTCCCAGCTACTTGGGAGGCTGGGGCTACGACCACTCCTGTGAATGGTCAGTACGAGCTAGCCAGGACAACATAGACTCCTTTTCTTAAAAATAAAATATAAAAAATTAACTTTCTGAATATCAAAGTTATACAGGCTTAATGTATGGCAAACCAGTAACCCTTAGTTTATGAGGATTTTCTAAACTATTTATAGTTGAAAGATATTCACATAAATTGACGGCAAAGCAAAGGAGTGTGATTGATTGACTAAACAAAGTTGCACTGTGTCACGGGTGGAAGACACATGAACATAAGTCATCTCGCCATGTGCTTTCATTAGCACTATAAACACGCCAAAAGGCATTTCTCAAAATATGGTGTACTTCCCTCTTGTTATCTTTCAAAGGTGCTATTTTTGAGGGTCTTTCTAAGAAATACCCCCTTGATAGACATTTTCTTGCATTTAGAATACACAGTGATTTGTTGTCTGCCTTATGGCAGCATGCCAGTTTTTTCTCCCCATTCCCTAATTTTATCTCTTGTGAAAATCTGACACACATCCCCTTGATGTATGACAATACATAATGTGATTGTGATTTTTCCTGAGGTTTTATTTTATGTGTTTAGTCATTTTTTTTTTCAAACTAATGGCAAATGACCATACCAAGGCAAATAACATATACCTTGCTGCAATAACCTAAATTCTTTGAAAAGTGTTGCTCATTTCTAAGTCGAGTAATTTAGAACTTCATTTAAGAACTTATCTCTCGTGAGATACTACTCAGCCCTAATTGCTTTGCACGACAATGTAATGCAATGAAGAGTAAGGCATCTACCTATAGTTATAAAAACTGAAATATAAGGTCCTCAGGGGTAGAATTTCCCTTCAATAGCTAAGAATTCTCAAATAATAGCACATCCAAAATCAAGAAAGAGAATTAGACTTTCTCATGGGTTGGATTTTAAAAATTGGGGCATAGGGTGGTGCCTGAGGCTCAAAGGAGTAGGGCGCCTACTCCATATACCAGAGGTGGTGGGTCCAAACCCAGTCCTGGCCAAAGACTGCAAAAACTGCCAGAAAAAAGAAAAAAAATGGGTATTTATTTTGTATATCTCACTTGATCATTTAACAGTGAATTAAATTATGCTGGTAATGTATCTCATGAGTATTACTAAATGTTAGAGGTATTGCTATTTTGGAATTTAAGAAACTTGGTTTGAAAAATCAATCTTCTGAAATTAACTATTGTGAGTCTACTTAATCCATTTTTAAGAAACATGAAGACTTTACATATTGGTGAATAAATTTTAAGATATATATGTCTTTGTATTATATTTAAGTAATGCAATTTTCTTGTCATTTTTTAACATATTGGTTTTTTTTTTTTTTTTTGAGACAGAGCCTCAAGCTGTCCCCCTGGGTAGAGTGCCGTGGCATTACAGCTCACAGCAACCTCCAACTCCTGGGCTCAAGCGAGTCTCCTGCCTCCGCCTCCCAAGTAGCTGGGACCACAGGCGCCCGCCACAACGCCCGGCCATTTTTTGGTTGCAGTCGTCATTGTTGTTTGGCGGGTCCGGGCTGGGGATTCGAACCCGCCACCTTAGGTGTATGTGGCTGGCGCCTTAGCCGGTTGAGCTATAGGCGCCGAGCCTAACATATTGTTTTATACAAAATAACCAGTTGTATGTGTAGGTGGAAAATAAGAAACAAGCAAAGGGTTAAGTTGCAATAATATATCTTAATTGTGATTGTAAAGGTCATCTTTAAAAAATTATATGTGGCAGGATGCATCAGGGACTTGCTCTGTCTTTCTTTGAAGATTTCTTTTTTTTCCCACTTGGTTAAGAGCATAATGAAATAATAAATAATCATATATGAAATATTTATCGATATAATTAACCTTTTAAAACAACTTCAAAAATACCAAGATTCTTACAGCTTGCACAATAAAGATTTCTCTTGAATTTTTTATGTGAAATATGTATTTATCAAAAATGACATCAGTATGTTCCTGTCAACACAAAAATAACATTAATTTTTAATATAAATGATGTTAGTTAAACAAAGACTATGGACATCTATAAATTTGGTTCCTTTGTTTAGCAGACCATTCTTTTATCCAAGATTTTCAATAGCACATTATTTCTCAGGTTTCATTAATATAGCCTTTGTATCAATACTTTGTCTTTGGAAAATGTGTTCATTTTCTGTTCCCATTGTTCTCTTGGCTGATTGGCAACTTCTTTGCTTACCGTCGACCAGGATTTAAATGTACAGATGCCATCAGTAGTAACACATAAGCAAAGTGTGCAGCACTTTAACATTGAATATATCTGTATGTTTTTTATTTACTATCTTATTGTGACCTTGAGTGAAAGTGAATATAATACTGGTGTATAAATAATTAGGGTACAATAATATACGTAACATTAAAACTTGTTGCTAGTCTTGATATTCACTGCAATGAAGAAATACATATACCAATTTTGTCATTCATAAAAATCATTTTGAATGTTTTGATTTCATTAATACCTCAGAGGTGAATAGGATATCACTGTGTATTAAATTCCAGCAAAGAATAAAACAGTACAATTAAGACGTTTTATAACCTTTCTAGCTGTGATGACAGAATTTCCTGTACTCAAGACAGGTGTGGTGAAGCTTTTGAAGTATTCTACACAGGTAGGTAAACAGATTCAATTTTTTTTTTTTTTTTTTTGAGACAGAATCTTGCTCTGTTGCTCAATGCTAGACTAACATGGCATTATCTCCTGTATCTCTGGAGATCGAGCAATCCTGCTTTTGGAGTAGCTGGGGACTACAGGATGCCACCACGCCAGCTAATTTTTCTATTTTTAGTAGAGATGGGTTTTGCTCTTGCTAGCCCTTCTCCTCCTCGGCCTCCCTCCAGAGTGCTAGGATTAAAAGTATGAGCCCCTGGGCCAGGCCACTCAGATTCAATGTTCTAAATAAAATTATAATTAAAGTTAATGTGTGCTAGACAACTATGTCAGGAAAAGGAAATATGATGGACAATATTTCTTTTTCTCCTTCTCTCATACATCCTTGCTTGTGTCGGACAGAGAGGTGTGTATATGCACTTGTGTGCTACACGAGGAACTGATTTCAGGGTTTGGGGAATATTACTTGCTGTTTTCCCCAGCCAGCAAAGTTTAAAATATTGGATTTATTTTTAAAAGCCTGTAAGTTTTATCTCAGACATTTCTCTGCTCCTTATTCCTCCCAATGATGGCTTATATCTAGCAAGATAAGAGAGAACTTTATAACAGTCTTCACCTTTCAACTTTGAAAAACAGCAGGTAATTTTTATGAAACAGCTACTTATCATCAAACTTCTGCTTTTATTGTTTGATCATTGACTAGTATTAGTTTTCATTTTGATTGTATGTGGTAAGCAACTATTCAATAGAACAGTAAGATAATGACATAAAATGATGTATGTGACTGGCTTCTGGAAACATTTTTCCTCATATGCACTCTGGTGACACTTCAGGGCCAATTTCATAGTCCTCTCCCCCCCACCCCCCGCACACACACAAGGTTTGTTTCACCAAAAGGAATCTCAGTGCAAAACCAGGGCCCTATGTGTCCTCTTCCTCTCCCCTGTAGATAATACTATTTTTAGTAATTTAAATATAGGCAGTTTCTTTTGGAAATTTTGTCTCATTCATCCTCTTAATTTCTACCATCACCTAGACCATAATTCTATACAAATTTTATGCGTTCCCCTCCTCTCTAAATACTTTCCCCACAGTAATGGAAAGTGAGGCATAGAACTTTTCTCTCCTTTGCTAATATGTGTATTTCCCATATTGACACTATTTAGAGATTTAGTTATAATGATGAAAGTAAAAATTATTCCATAGTGACAGATGGGAAAAATAAACCTGAAATGTTACATATCGGCTTCAACTGGTGGTTAGAACAAATGCTCAAAATCTCAGGCATTTATTCCCAATCCCACGGATGTAATATTTCTGTTTTTCTATTTTTCTTTCTTTCTTCCTAGTTTTCTTTTTTTTTTTTTTTCATCTTTTTTTAGGAAAGAGTCTTGCTCTCAGTTCAGACTAAAGTACAATGGCATCATCATCGCTCACTTTTTTTTTTTTTTTTGTAATGGTATCTTGCTCTTTTTCAGGCTGGTCTTGAATTCCTGGCCTCACATGATCCTCCTACCTTTGCCTCTCAAACTTCAGGATTTCAGGCATGAGCTGGCACTCCACTGCGAGTTGCTATTTTAAATAATCTTAAAGATCACAGCTGGCATTCCAGGATTTAGGTCTTTAATATGTTCATTTCACCACATGAATCTTCAGCTGTCTTCTTTGAATGGAATACAGTATTTGTCTTGAGGAAAAAAAAAAGCTTAGTGCTACCCACAAGTGTTAACTACACTTTATTTCAAAAACTATCTTGATGAGATAGTTAAAAAGAAAAACCAAAAAAAAAAAAAAAAAAAAACCAACAATCTTAAGACCACAATCTGTCACTCTTTATGAAACATTCAAGAAAGTAGGCTACAGAATTCTAGGAAAGATTATCCATATTCATAAAACCCTGAATCACTTCTAAAGGTGCATCCTAGTAATTAATGCTATTGTTCTAAATGTTTCCCCCTAGCCTGCACAGTAAAATTACATGTAAGAGCATTATATTGAGAATGTGTAATAGTAAAAAACCAAAAATAAAACAAAAAAAGAGAAATCTTTGTTTTTACCAAATACTTAACTAAAATCATCATCGCACTTTTTTGTTTTTTTGAGACAGAGTCTTGCTTTGTCACCCTCTGTAGAGGGCTATAGCATCACAGCTCATAGCAACCTCCAACTCTTGGGCTTAAGTGATCTCTTGCCTCAGTGTTCTAATGAGCTGGGACTACAGCCACCTGCCATAACACCCTGCTAGTTTTACAGACAGGGTCTCACTGTTGCTTAAGCTGCTCTCAAACCTGTGAGCTCAGGGCAATCCACCCACCTTGGCCTCCCAAGTACTGTGATTTCAAAAATGAGCCACCATGCCCAGCCATGATCATCTCACTTTTTGAGAAGTATACTAAAATACTGCAATATAAATATACTCTACACTTTCAGGGAGATATTATGAATAGTTATTAATGTAATAACTATTTTTAGAATTTCTTTTGGCTATTTAAACCCCATTGGTTTAGGGTGAAGAAACATGAGTTTATAAGAATGATAACAAAGGGACATTGTAAGTGTATATGGCTATATACAAAAAGAATAAGAATACTGATTCACTAAGTATTTTTCATGATTTTGAATTCTGACATGATAAGTACCTTTGAAGATGGGGAAGACACAGCTGTATATTTGACTATGTGTTGTACTGTGTTAATGTGTTAATGCCAGATGGTGCATACAAAGGAGGTGACTTGTCTTTGTTTGTCAAAAAGAGGAACATGGTATGGCATACAGAGAATTTCTTATGAATTTTGTAGCATATATAAATAGGATTAGGGATGAAGATATGACAAGAGGCAAACTTACCCATAGCAAATAAACATTTCATTATTTTAAGAATTATTCGATTAAATAGATTAGGAAAAATTTGTTATCAGCAATTGTTACTAAGACTAACAATGAAAGATCCCCAGAATCTCCTCAGACAAAGTGACTTTCAACCCAGGATCCTGTATCGAGATAAAATGAGATTTATTTAAGATGGAGAAATTAAATACTTTAATGACATTCACAGGTTGAATAAATTTGCCAGAACTAAACCAGCTCTTCAGGATATTCTCAGACCTATCCTCCATAATGAACAGAGCAATCATCCACCACAAAAGTAAACTCACTCAGAAACTTTTGATCCAATTCCAACTTCCACAGTGGAGAAAGGATTAAATGTGTCCACTGGACTTTCAAAAACCCAATACCCAAAATTCTACCAGGCTTATCAATATTCTCAATTAATGTGAATGGCTTAAATTGTCCTCTAAAAAGGCACAAGTTGGCCAACTGGATACAAAAACTCAGGACAGATGTCTGCTGCATACAATCTCATCTTACCTTAAAAGATGAGGTGAATGGATGGTCATCTACATTTCAAACAAATGGAAAGCAGTAAAAAGCAGGTGTTGCAATTTTATTCACAGATACAATAGGATTTAAACCAACAAAATTAAGGAAATATAAGGGATGGTCACTTCATATTTGTTAAGGGTAATACTCAATATAATGAGATTTCAATTATCAATATTTATGCACCCAACCAGAATGCTCCTCAATTTATAAAAGAGACTCTAACAGACATGAGCAACTTGATTTCCTCCAGCACCATAATTGTCAGAGATTTTAACATGTGGGGGAAACAAAACACTTCTACATTGCTGGTGGGAATGCAAACTAATACGTTCCTTTTAGAAAGATGTTTGGAGAACACTTAGAGATATAAAAATACACCTGCCATTCAATCCTACAATTCCTCTACTAGGTATATCCAGAAGGCAAAAAATAATATTATAACAAAGATATATCTATCAGAATGTTTGTTGCAGCCCAATTCATAATTGCTAAGTCATGGAAGAAGCCCAAGTGCCCATCGACCCATGAGTGGATCAATAAATTGTGGTATATGTACACATGGAATATTATGCAGCCTTAAGGAAAGATGGAGACTTTACCTCTTACATGTTTACATGGATGGAGCTGGAACATATTCTTAGGAAAGTATCTCAAGAATGGAAGAAAAATTATCCAATGTACTCAGTCTCACTATGCAACCAATTGATAGCTTTCATATGAAAGCTATAACCCAATTTTAGCCCAAGAAGAAGAAGAAAGGGGAGAGGGAGGGAAGAGGAGGGGGGAGGATGGGTAGAGGGAGATTAATTGGTGGGACCACACCTACAGTGTATCTTACAAGGGTACATGTGAAATTTACTAGGTGTAGAATATAAATGTCTTAATACATTGACTAAGAAAATGCCGTGAAGGCTATGTTGACCAGTTTGATGAAAACATTTCAGATTGTGCGTAAAACTACCACATTGTACCCCATGATTCCATTAACATATGCAGCTATGATTTAATTTTAAAAAATCCATGAAGCATTTAGAACAATGCCTGGCATGTAGTGAGGTCTAAATAAATGGCACTTATTATACATGACCAACAAATTAAATGACATTAATTAGGGGGAAAAAAAGAAAAGAAAAAGAAAGAAAAGAAAGATCTCCAGGAACTGAAGAGGTATAAAGAGCACACATTTATCTGCTAAATCAATCATCAATGCATCCCTCAGACTCTGGAGGAGAGGGGGAATTGATGTGATAATAAACAGTAGAGGACTTCACAAAGGCACCTGATAGATTCATCTTTTTTTCCATTGATGGAGAAAACCAAGAAATTATTATTAGTATTTTTTAGAGTAACTGTGTTGAACAGTTCAGTTTTTTACTTTTTTTTTTTTACCCTAAGTCAATGCGTCAATGAGAGAGTAAATACTGAGAGACAGAGGGGAAAGTAAGCAAGCCTCACACACCGATTGTTATAGATGAGGCTGTGTTAAAAATGTGTGAGCTAGTTGAAAGATATCTTCTCAGTTTCTACTGCCTCTAAATTTATATTACACTCTAACTATAAATGTGTATAAATGTATATGCATATATATGTATATATTTACTTTTTAGTGATAAGATTAGTAAATATGTAGTTTATAAATCCAAGTACCCTCTTTTTCACTAAGAATAATGGTTTAATTTGTTTTATGACTTAGGTTATATTTGTAGGGATTAATGGACCAAAATGAACCTTGTATATTGATTATTATTTGTATTTATGTTTTAAATATTACTTTTATATCAACCTCCTAGTGACTACCATCATTTTCTTCACATCTCAATTATTTTAAAAGTAATAAATGGAAATACACTGCCTAAGAAATATATGAATTTGTTATCCATTGAATAAAATAAGAATCTTTTTTAAAAAAAATTGGTGTAGACAGTTATAAACACCACTAGTAGGATTTGGTTTTTTATTACATTATCGTTACCATTCTAATTCATTTTATATATTTAATGCTTAAATTTTCATTTGGCTAATTTTCTGGGCTTTGAAGGTAAGACAATAATGCAATGTTTTTGCTGTAAGTTTATTTCCCATGGTGGAAAGGTAGACATTATATTCTCTTTTATAGTTTTAGAATATGTTGTAATGCTAGCCATTAACTTAAAACTTATATTCCTTTTATCACAGAGAGAAAATAACAACATAGCATGCATATTTCAGAAGAAATTCATTGCTACACGTTGAGTATATGCTGGGAGTAAAATCAGCACTGTTGCTAAGTACTTGGTAAAATGAAGAAAATACCTCCCACGGAAGATCTACAAAACTGAGATTCCTGATGTATGAAAAAATTATAACACATGTATTTCTAAGACAATTGATAGATTCCAGTTTGCCCACAAAGAGTGTTTTAAGCATTTGTACAATTTAAGGGTATGCATTTGTTAGGCCTTATCGATTATAATGATAGCTAATATTTAGCTAATATACATTAGCTAAATTTACATATACATAGATAATATTTTCTAAGCACTTTATTTAAATTGTCTCTTGAAATTTTTACCAAAATCTTAAGAAGTAATTATTATTAATTACATTTCACAGTTGGAGGAGCTAAATTTTATGAAGTGATAGGAAATTGTGTATACAGTTTAGAGCTAGATATTTCCGATATCAGAAATCCTCTTTGATTGTAGTGGGGTGTAGGGGTGGAGGTGGATCATGTGAAGAGGGGGGCACCAGCCCATCTTATCCCGGTGAGGTGGAAGTTTCCTGTGTGATTTTGGTATCTGAGCTGAGAAAAGCTAGAGTCTCTTGTCAAGTATAATTGTATCCACAGTGACTGGAACACTCAGCATGCAATGATAATGTCTACATTCAATAATCATATTCACCTTTGCTCAAAATAGTCTGTGAATAGGAAGGAAGGGTCTCTAGAGACTACAGACATTCAACCAACTTAAGCAGTCAAGCTGTTATGTAGCCTTTATTTACGTCAGGGAGATCTATGGCTATTCAACTTGCTAAATTAGGTCCTGACAGACCCTGGCAGCCTACAATTAAACTCAGACAAACTTCCTTCATTACTATCCTAAAGTCTCCACCTCAGGGGAGTTCCATCTTCATTGCTCTGACATGTGACTTGTGATGAACTAACCACATGTGCATTTAAGTGAAACTACTTCCTGCATGGAATGACATATCTTTTTCTTTCACTACGACCTCACAAAAACCTCATGCCATTTTCCCTTCATGAGACACTGCTTTGGAGATTATTCCCTGTGCCCTCCTTACTTGTTACAAGTAACTAAAACTCCTACTGTTCAAGACCTGTGTTCTGAGGAGAGTCAGTTGTTACTCACCAGGCAAACCCAGATCCTTCTGATAGCAATCTCTCATTTTGAGTTTCAGAACCTTGATCTTAGATCCACAAGCAAGGCAAATAAATACATAAAAAAATTTCCCAGCATCATTATGATTGGGAGAGATAAAGTTAGAAGTCTGTGTACTACCTTTTCTCAGAAATTCAATAATATTAATACAATAGTCTAAACTAAGTGATAATGTTCTCATCGACATTTGTCTCTTCAATAAATATTAGCTCTATCTTGTGATAGAATTGACTGTGAGAATATTGATTTTTCCTGTTGGGAATCACTAAAATAATTTTAGTTTAGGTAAAAAATGTTTTCTAATGCTGAAGAAGAGAATCCAGGTTCTGCATGGTTTCAATAACATGATTCAGGGGAAAATATTTATTAACAGGGAACACTGGCAGATATAACACAGTGATACTAACACCTGCAGCACTGGTGACTTTGCAACTTCAGTAAATTTCACAGAAAGAATAGAGATAGCACCAACAGTTGAGAATTCATCAGAAAATAGGAACTTATTAATCGCCAAGAGATTTCAATGACTAGAAAAAGATGGAAACTACTATTACTCATGAGTTATTAAAAAACCATGAATATATCAATTGTTGCCTATATTTGCTAGGCAATAGTGAAGGATGAGCTAGTTTCTAAGCATTTTGCTTATGTTGAAACTCCAACTCACTTTTAAAGCAAGCAACATAAAACAAAGCAAGGCAAAAGAAAGATATTGCAAGGAAATTATCATAAGTACTACTTGTCAGAGTTCTTTTAGAACAACATAGCCAATAGGTTAATTAATTAATTGTTCATTTATATTAGAAGTAACTGGCTCTCAAGATTATGAAGACTGGACAGTTCTAAGCTCTGCAGGTGGTCCACTGGATAACCAATGTGGCTCATGGTGTATCTCCAGTCAGACAACAAGTGGGCTTGAGACCCAGAGAGGGTTGTTAGTTCACTTCAAGTTAGAGGGTAAGAAAAAAATTGATGTCCTGGCTCAAAGGCAGTCAAGGATAAAGAATTCTGTTTTATACATAGAGGGTCATTATTTCCATTCTATTCACACTTTTAACTGATTACATGGGGCCCACCCACATTAGGGAGGTCAATTCACTTTCCTTAGTCTACTGATTCAAATGTTAATTCCATCCATAAACACCCTCATAGATACACACAGAATAATATATGACTAAATGTCTGCGACTCCTTAGCTCAGTCAAGTTGATGCATAAAATTAACCTTCCTGCTACTATTAAACATTACCATCAGGTGCTAACTCTAGATTTTAAATTTCACACACTTTGTTTAACGTCAAAATATACCAAATTCACCACTAAATAATTCATGAATAGGTGTACTTATTTGCATCCCCACTTCCTACTTCCAGATTACAGTTGCTATTATCTGTTTCACCTTTTGCAAAAAGACATCTGTGTCTGAAGGATTTTACATAAAATCCTTCCTTATTATTCAAGCATTTTGTAGAAAACATCTTTGAGAAATATCAGCAAATATGTACATATATTAATTTTTTTTAGTAAAAATATGATAAAACAGCCTAACTGCCAATGATGATACAGTGGTTATGTACATTTTTGGTGCATTTATAAGTAAAGGGGAATGCAGTTTAATCATTAGAAGAAAAACTACTAAATTAACGTGTATATCCCAGCAAAGTAAAACAAAATAACGCAATGCAAACGAAAATTGTAGAATTATCCAAATTTGCTATAAAATGAAGCATACTGTTTGTTCTAGGTAAATATATGTCTATAATGTCCTAGTAAGCCATCCATTGTTCTTTAAAGTAAATTTTCAAGCTTTGTCTTTTGTACCTATGTGTCCTGTATGTACTACTGTACATCCCAGGGAATAACCAAATAGTCATGATTTACTGCATAGATATGATGGTTACTATGCCAATAATAGATTTTGCCATTTTTATGGGAACTTACTACTTAGTTTCAGTATAATTCCACCTCCAGTTTGCTTTTTTTAATAAGTACAGTAGTCCCCCTTTACCCACTGGGATACATTGTAAAACTCCTCGTAGATGCCTGAAGCCACAAATAGTACTAACTTCTATTTACACTATACTTTTCTTTTGTATATAACAAGTATGATAAAGTTTAATTTACAAATTAGGCATAGTAAGAGATCAACAGAATTAACTAATAATCAAAATAGAACAATTAAGTAAAGTTTCCTTGAACACAAGCACTGCAATACAATCATTGATCAGTATCTGGACAGAGTTGATTTATATCCTGGGTGGGAAAAGGTTGGATGGTTCAAGATTTCATCACTACTTAGAATGGCATGCAATTTAAAATGTGTCAATTATTTATTTCTGTAATTATTTTTTAATATTTTTAGATTATACACATAGCTGACTACAAGTGACTCAAACTGAAAAGTGCAGCCTCAGTTAAGGGAGACAAGACTCGATTTCTCAATAGTAAACTCAAATATGACCCTTTTGCAGAAGCTTTCCTAATTCATAGAGCAGGGATTCTCAAGTATAGAACTCTTCCAATTTTGAGACAAATGATTCTTGATTGTAATGGCTGTTTTGTGCATTGCAGCATCCCTGGATTCTACCCAGAATTTGTCATATTATCTCTAGTTGTCAAAACCTGTAATTTCTCTAGACATTACCAAATGTTCATTGTGTGGTAAGGGCAGTGGTGGTGGCATTTGCATGGAAAATTACCCCTGGTTGAGAATCATCATTGTCCTAGTGTAATGCTAAATTTCTTACTTTCTCTACTCCTATGCACTTTATATGTACAGTACCTCTGTTTTGGTATATATCATCTTTACAACACTTTTTAGTAAGTTGTGCTTTCAATCATCTCTCCTACTTTGTATGAAGTGCTACGTTTAATTCATATTTGGTACTTAATATTGTACAAATAATAATTTTTCAAATAGTGGGTGCATTGTTACATATAATTGAATCTCAGTGCCTCTTCACCATGTTCCAAGATAAATTCATATTCATTAATAATAATTATATCTTCTGTTATTGTGGTTGCATGATTGAGTTATCTGTTAGTAGATGTGGGTTTGCAATGTCACAGCTCTAAAGGCTATTTAATGATGTCTTTAGCGCCTGTAACCTTAACAGCCAAAGGTGAATAGTGGTGTTACAACTTTTGTGAAAATGGCTCAACTTATTATAACTTAGCTAATGTAAGGAAAGATTAACATGTCTTCTGACCTGATTAACAGTTTTCTACAACAAACACAATTCTTTTAAAACAACTACAATGTGCATTTCAGATTCATTTTCAGAGTTAAAGTGGAATTTAATGTAAAATCTTCTTTTTATATCTGCCTTTACATTTACATACATATAATGAGCATGAGAAACGTGATTAAATAGGTAAAAACATAGAGTATAGATTTACTCACTTTCTTTTTAATCTTTAATGCTGCTTAATCTAATCTTTTCATTGTGACAATGTTGAAAATATTTCCATTGCAAACTGAATCACTCCTGTTAACAGAAAACTTTTCATTGCAAAAAACATTTCTAGTTTTCTGAACATGCAAACTGTATCCTAGAATAAGCTGTTGTAACTTACCTCCAATACCTTTATTATGACAAATATTAATAGTTAAACGCACAATTTTTAATACTATTGTATTCCTAGGTTCTTTCAGGGGAAAAGAATAACATATTCGAATATGGTAGGGATTATAGAGCCAGGCCACTGGTAGCGGACAAAGTGACAGTTTCTCATTGGCAGAGTGACAGTTACAAAGGAGATAGGAGTTATAGCTTAGTATACTTATCAGGACAAGTATACTTGTTGAAAACATTGAGTCATTAATAAAAATGTCACATATGTTCACTATTTCTTGCCCCAAAAAGCATACAAATAAAATTTTTGTTATAGAAATAATTAGCTCTTTAAATAAGTTTGATATTCTACCCATATGCATACTCATTGGCAGTACTCACGATCAGTAAGCAATGACTAATCACAAGAAGCACTGAGAGAAACTGTACAGGTATCTGACTGGCTGAAAGTTCAAACTTATTATGTGAAAACAATACCACAGAGATAGCTGAAATTACAGTTAAAAGAAAGTGAAAAAGCATAAGTAATGGCACTTCCTTTGCGACACAGCATGTGGTCCGTCTCTTAAGACCGAGTGCCCAGGTGTCCACAATGAAACTTCCTGTTGTTTGACATTTTGCTTTGGTGTGAATTTTGCTTAATGAGCTCTTGTCTATCTATCTGCTTTCATTTTTTCATCTTAGCTCATCAAATAGCTACTTTATCAAGGATATTATATTAACTTCCTATAATTAAGACCATAATGGTCTAAAAAGATATCTTTAAGTGTTATTTGCCACATCTGCATTCATCCCCAAAGTGTGCTACGATGCCGTAGATAATTGTGCCTACCAGGAAATGTCTGCAGCTCTCATGCAAACTCCCAGAAATACAGCTGATATTGGCAAGTCATTCCCTTTCTGCTAATATTACAGTTCTCCATGTCATCCAAGCTTTGTGATCCTCTTTCAATTAAAAATTACTTCCCAATAATTAATTATGACCAATATTCTGATTCATTTTTATGAAATTATCACTATCTTGAACTTCCTTTCTTCTTAGCTTTACTAAAATATAATGACAAAAATTATGTATATTTAAGGTTATATTTAATTGTATATATGTTTTGAGATAGTATATACACACATTGTGAAATGATAACCACAATCAAGCTAATTAATTATCCGATTTATCAAATTACATAGATACTATTTTCTTTCTTCTTTTTTTCCTTTCTGTGGTAATAATGCGTAAGATCTACCCTCTTAGGAAATTTCAAATATCCAACAGAGTGCTGTCAATCATAGTCAACCTGATGTACATTAGATTTCCAGAACTTATGAAAAACTGAAACTTCCTACCCTTTGACCAGTATTTCCCATTTCTCTTTCGACTTGTCTTTGGCAATCATATCGTACTCTCTGCTTCTATGAATTTGCCTCCATATAAGTGAGATAATGTAGTATTTGCCTTTTTGCATCTTATTTCACTTAGTACAATGTGCTCAAGACTAATCCATGCTGTCGTAAATGGAAAGTTTCCCTCTTAAAAGGCTGAAGAATACTCTATTGAATGAACTTACCCCTTTTTTAAGTATCTTTTTTATTTCCAGGAAGAGCCCATTATCCTAAGTGAAGTATACCC
>NW_003852431.1:15739509-15740232 GCF_000181295.1 Otolemur garnettii
TCGGCCTCCCAGAGTGCTAGATTACAGGTGTGAGCCACTGTCCCCTGGCCTATATTCTTTATCCATTCATCTCTTGACAGAAATTTAGGTCATTCCCTGTCTTAGTCATTGCCGACACACAATATGACAATGAACTTAGGAGTACAGACACAGTGACTATTATATCTTCATACTCCCAATTTCTGACCTAATACTCCCATAAAATACAGTCAGATAGCTATGAAAAGATGGTTTCTAACTTCACATTCAAGTCTTTTTCTAACCTGAACCACGCCTCATTTTCTGGGATGAAGGAAATCATGAGAGTGAGGACTTGAGAGTTGAATATTGCCTAAGATTTTTTTATAAATTATACTCCATTTCCTACTTTATTCAAATTCACTTTTGTGTAATTTTAATTAAAATAGTATTCTTCAACATTTTTCTTACACAGTTTTTAAAGTTTCAAAGAAAATTATATTCACTGAAGCATGTTGTATATTTTAAAGGAATAGCACTCATTTGCTGTGAGACAAGCAGAAGGAATAGCTTTTTCAGTATAATATTCCACCATTACCCCTCATAAAGAATGCTTTATATTTGAGCAAGTGTATTAGCATACTTTCTACACACTGTTACTTCCCTGCGCATTCAGTAATCATTGTCACCCCTTTCCTCTATAGAGTGGTCCATCTCTATACCTCTTAGTCTAAAATCACAAGCCTTAAGTGACCTCTTCTCCAA
>NW_003852431.1:15740382-15742147 GCF_000181295.1 Otolemur garnettii
GAAGATAGCATGACATTAGAAAGTAACCACAAAGGTATATAAAATTCCAGTTTAAAAAATAGTGTACAACCATGAAATATGTTAGTGGACAAAATAACACACACAGAGTTATCTTTAACCCATTGTCTTCTCAATGTTTGGATTATATTTACCATATATTTTGTGATATTACCAGATTGTTTTCTTTGATAGGAAGATAACTATGTATTCTTTAATGGAAGTTTTCCAAATTTATATTGTATGTCACGAGTTAATGTGAGTCAGCTCTACAATACACACAGAGACATTTTAGGTTCCATAACACTTTATTTGTAAGATGTAAAAACTGTATTACCTCCTGTTTTAAGCAAATATTGTCTAGGCTTTGAAACAATTTGGATTGATGGTCTCGTGGTTTATGGATCCTTATCAGAAGAAATTTCATCTGGGTGATTTTTTTGGAAGAATGTTTAGATAAACAATTAATGATTATATTTTTCCGTTGTCCTAGTCCTCTGTTAGTTTTTATTTTCTGACATAAAAAGTCATCATTATTTTTTTACCCCAATATTGACTCAATTTATTTTGAACAATGAATAATAATGATAACATTTTTGTAAATTTTATCTCACATATTATTTAATATTTTAACTTATCATTAAGTTTACAAATATTATAATATAGTATGACTGCAAAAACTTCACAGAAGATTGAAAGCAATAGGTATTATATAGAAAGTATTAGCTGATGGTTTCTGTCTTGGATGAATTTGAGGGAAGTTGTGTGTAATTTAAAATTATAGAAAGGCTCTTAAAGAATGGTATTATAAGAGAAGGGAACATTTTTATGCTGTTGGTGGGACTGCAAACTAATACAGTCTCTTTGGAAAAAAGTATGGAGACTTCTCAAAGAACACAAACTATATCTCCTTTCTGTTCCCATAATTCCATCACTAGGCATCTATCCAGAAGGAAAAAAAAAACAAACATTTTATTATAAGGGTATTTGCACTAGATTATTTATCACAGCTCAATTTATAATTGCCAAAATGTGGCAACAACCTAAATGTACACTAACCCAGGAATGGATTAACAAGCTGTGATTATATATATACATATATATATGAATACTATTCAGCCATTAAAAAGATGGAGACTTTACATCTTTTGTATTAACGTGGATGGAGTTGAAACACATTCTTCTTTGTAAAGTATCACAAGAGTGGAAAAGCAAGGAATCAATGTACTCAGTACTACTATGAAGCCAGTAGATTAACTAATGCACACACACACATAAGAGAAAAACTCAATTTAAATTGGAAGGAGGGAGGAGAAGGATTGGTGTGCTTCCACTTCATGGGCACAAAGTAAGGGTATGTGACACAACTACAAGAGGGACTTTACCTAACAAATGCAAACATTGTAACCTACTTGTTTCTACCCTCACATTAACCTGAAATGTTATAAGTATAACGGATGCAATAAACTGCAGGATTTCAATAGAGAATGAGATTAAATCTTGCTAGCAGTGTACCAAAGCTATTTCAACATTTCTAGTAATGTTTGTAAAAATGTCAGCTAGATTGCTAGTTCCCATCTCAAGCATACTAAGAGAAACCCATCATTCTTCATTGGCTGAAAATGCTTTGTAGCAAGTTTATGGAAACTTCAACAAAACTGATTACGGTATTCTAGGGTATTATTTTGCATGAGGATATTGTTATTGCTTTTTAGAGTTACCCTTTTCACACTTCAAGTATCACAGCAAGTTGGGTTTTCACATCAGC
>NW_003852431.1:15744491-15747968 GCF_000181295.1 Otolemur garnettii
ACAGTTGTAGCAATAGTCCTATATAACCTCATTATTGCTGCAACAGTTATAAAGTCAATGGCTTGTAAAGTACATGATGTAATGAATATTCATGCTGTTCAGATTATAATAGAAAGGCTTCTGGAACTCCACCTCCTTACTAATACATTCCGGTCAGGTAGTGCTTTCTTTGTAATAGTTTTTTTTTTTTTTTTTTTTTTTGTCTTATGTTAGTTTATTCATAAATTTAGTCAAGCCATGAGATGAATGTTTTAACTCAAGCAGATACGATTTGTCACTATGAAGTATTAAGCAGTCACATTGGCATTAATTGTGGAGTCAGACCTTGTTTAAGGAATATGCTGTTTCTTTATAAAATAGAAATAGAAACAGGTTCCATCAAAGGCAAATGTAGTTACCTATATTACAGAGCAAATGTGAGAGAGAAAATTATACATTTCATTTCTGTTCCTCAAATATAGACATAAAACCAGAGCCAGTGACATTTAGTTTATTTCTATATATTAGCCCAAAGCATCACAGTCTCACATTTAAGATTAGGATACATTTATTCCTCTATCCAGAGACTTAAGCTAAATTCATGCTTCTTATTCTGCCTGCAACATAACGAGAAAAAATCGTTACAAACATATTTGCCTTTTCTGATAAAATGGTTACAATTAAAGTTATTCATGAATATAGATAATGAATAAAAGTGTGTTTCACAGTAGGATATGTTCCCTACCAATACTTGTACAATTTATTTTCCATTAGGACATTGGAGTAATGAGAATTATGAAGAAGCTACAAAATTGATAAATTTTGAAAAAAAAATGTTTATCTTTAATTTTCATTGAGTGATTTTAAAAATTGTTTAACATTTTTCTGTATTTTTAAATATTTATTGTGGCACTATACACATATTACTTAATTCCCAGAGATGATAGATATGTATAATGAAAGTATATTTAGCAAAAGTATAAAATCAAATATAATTTTTAATTGCTAAAGAAAAAATTAGGAGATGCAAAGTAATTAAAATATAATTTTATTGCTGAGATTATGTAGTCTGGTAGTCCTAATTTCACTGAGAATTAAAATGTGTAACTGATATGTCCATACCAATGCCAGTTTTGCCTTGATTAAAGCAACTATAAAGGATTATTTAATACAAGTATAAAACATGTTCCCTGAAATGGCATTGCTTTTACTCAATTACATGGCAACTTAAAAAAAATCAGATGGAATGTAATGAAGATCTAGCAATTGACTATTGCTAAGACTTTGGAAGAATTTCTAAAGTGCATCAGATGTAGGGCATCTTACTTTGACATCCAGGTAGATAGTTTTATGTCTATTTATTTATTTTTAACATGTGGTGGAAAATTCATTGTAGTGATTTACTGTGGATAATCCTTTTAGCGTTCAGTTTTGTGAATCTGGAGGTCAATATTTGGCTGCAGAGTTTCTGGTGACTCTTATTATTCTCATTTTTATAACCAGTGGCAATAAAGAAGGCATGTTCTTTCTCATCTTTTAAATGTCAAGTGGGTTGCTGTTGGGATGCATATTTTTCAGCCATAAATTAAACCCAAGAACTGGTTATAAAATGCTTCAATTAGAAGATGTTTATCATGTTTCCACCTGCACACAGCAGAATATTTGTGTGAAGATATGTTTTGCTGTGTCTAATTTAGCTTTGTAACTGATATAGTATTTATTTAGTCCTTTAATTATTGTTTAAGATTTTTTATCTGAGTTATATGCTAAGAGAATGTGAAAATATAAACAGAAGGTCATGGCATTCGCTTGCTTTCTCCTTGCTGAAAGGACTACCCAATTAATTTCAAAATAACATTTTTTTTTTCTGACAGCAATATTTCTGCTAAAGTAAACTAACAGAAGCTTGTGATTTCTTTCAAAAATGCTTAGATTCCTCTATAAAAATGTATTCAAATAACCAGGGTCTATTTTTTGTACTCAAAAAAATGCTGCTAGGAAACTAGCAGCTCCCAGTCGTCCAGTGTAAGGCACTCATGTGCACTGGTATACATTTTCCCTCTACTTACTTGTCAGTGTTCTTTGACCAATATTCTTTCTGAACATCACAATACCTGTCATGAGTTAAGAGCCCATAGTTTGGTGCTTGTTTTGCTCAAATATGAAATGGAGGCCAAAAGATTTCACCTATTGTCAAGTTTTTTTTTATTAGATCATAATCGTGTTCATTAATTCTATCATAGGATACAGTGTGTTGCTTCCATATACAGTTTGAAAAACTCTCATCCAACTGGCTAACATAGCCATCATGTCTTTCTCATAATTGTTGTGTTAAGACATTTATATTCGACCTTTATACAAGTTCACATGTACCCTAATAGGATAAATCATAGGCGTGATCCCCACAATATCATTCTTTTCACCCATCCTCTCCCCTCCCCTCCCCTCCATCTCCCCTGTCAAGCATTTAAATAAAACTGAAGCTCAGATCTCCATGTTTACAATCCAGTAAGCTTTCCTGAAAACCACTGGAGTTTCAGATACTTCCACTATGGATGCTTGAGTGCAGACAGCTTTGAAGCCCCACCACTCCTCCCCCTCCTTCCCTTTCTGCCCCCAGCCAGGCAAGCTAATAGGAAACCCCAGCGAGCTCTGCTTTGGCACTGGCAGAGGGGACTCTGAACCCTGCTTCAGCCCAGCTCTGCCCCATAATCTCAATAACTTCCAGGCTAGAATCCTTTGTCTTCTCTCCCTCAAGCCAATTTTGGACTGCTTTAGGGCCTTGTTTTACCTGTTATCTTTATTATATGAGTAAAAATCTTTTCATACCTCCTTGGTTCATATGTGGTATCATCTGTCATTCTCTATGTTCAATCCAATGTTGGATGTGTGGGGGAATCTCACCCTTGCAAATAGCCACAAAGCAGACCTAGACTTATGTGACTACATATTTTTATGAAACTATTCCTTCCAACCTTCCAATTCCTTACAAATAAAACCTTCCTCTTGCTTGCTTGCCTGTGTATCTCCTGCCTGTATTTGCAGTGTTCTTTTCTCTTCAAGATTCTTCCTTCTGACATGGTTTCCTGCCAGTACCCCAGTTCCCACTCTGTCTCCCTTTCATGTCTGCAGTCTTTCCCTGTCCTGTTTTAGAAAATGTGTGACAATATACATTTCTTGGTCTTCTTACAGCATGAAAAATTGTTGCACAAGAACATATGGATTTGCATTTTTTAAAATTAATTATTCTCATGGAACAGGGTTTGTCAAACTTTCTAAAAAGCCAGTGTGTGAGTATTTTAGGCTGATGGGCCATATCGTCTCTGTCTCAGCTATTCGACTTCACAATTATAACACAAAGGCTGCCACAGACAATACATAAAGTGGGAGGTGTCACTGTGCTCCGAAGAAACTGAAAAACAGACAAGATGAGTGCATACATGACCTTGTGGGCTGCAGTATGCTAACTCTGTATTAAACAGTGATGTTTACTATAAA
>NW_003852431.1:15749527-15752852 GCF_000181295.1 Otolemur garnettii
ATTGTAAATGCACTTATGGTTTCTAAGCAAAATTCATTCATTTTAGCATATTTAAAACATCATTTCATAACTGTAAAAACACGTTCCATTGAGCAATTTGGAAAAAACTAGCTTTACTAGTTAAATATATTTGGCTTTGGTTTATGCCAAGTAACACATCCAAAAGATTAAATCTCCAATAAAATAAGCCAAGGACCTCAAAGTGATATGGAACTCGCAGCCTCCTCTGATTTCCTAAAAAATCTCATTTGGATCTAAATCTCGCCATTGAGTCAGGCTTTATTTTGAAATAAAAGCCCAAGGGATCTTATCATTTTATGTAGAGGTTTGAATCAGAATAATGACTTTCTTTATCTTTGTTCCGAATTCCACTTTCTATTGGCCAAGGGAATGAGAAATTTTAGCTCAAAAATTCATGGGAATGGTGCCTGATTATGAGAAAGACAGAGAAGGGTTTTCTATAGTAGGTACATATTTATATTTATATTATTATAATTATTCATAAATATGTTTATATTACAGACAAGTGTATGTTTATTCTCAATATCCCTGACACTGCTGGAATGTAAAGGTAAAGGAGATATATGTGGTTCTTGTTTTCATAGAGTTCTGAATTAGCGGAAAACTGTAGATAATAATGTAGAACTGTAAATAATGGGAAATTACAATGGATGACACAGTGAAACACTAGTTAGAGACGCTTGTTTAAATTTGTGCATGTTTACATAGTATATATACACATCTCTATCTATCTGTCTATCTTAATGTATAACTGATTTTCCCATTCTTCCTATTCAATCATCAGATTTCCTTGACTTTGAGAAGAAAGAATGAAAAAAAAATGAAACAGAAAAAGCCTAATATCTTTATGATTTTTTAAAAAATCTAAACCTTTACGGAAGGTTAATATTTTTCTGGTGTAGGTTAAGGAAAGGAGATTCAGGGCGCATGACAATAGTCTTTGGCAGAAGCATCATGTGGACTTGATAACACGGGCTGCCCTACCAGAAAGTAACTACCGTGAGCATGAGGGAGAAGAGAAAAGTGAGAGACATTTATATTCTACATTTAGAGAGATTCACATGTACCCTTATAGGATGAACCATAGGCGTGGTCCCACCGATCACCCTCCCACTGGGGAACTGGGCTCCGCAATGGAGCCTGTGAGTGAGCAGCAGAGTCTTAGGGGGTAAATTCAGAATGAGGCTTTAACTCAGAAAATGAAAATCAAAGTGCTTTATAAGAGGCATCGAGGGAATAGCAGTTCCAAAGATGCCAAGAGATCAAGTAAGATAAGCTAACAAACGCGTCTTTGAGATTTAGCTAGAGAGTCATTAATGACTTAGATGAAAACAGTTTCAGAGAAATCACTTTGTAGGTGACTGGCAATGGAAAATAGAAAAAGAAAGCACAGATAAAGGAAGTTTAGAATTTTCAGATTCCTGCCATTTCTATTTTCAAATGTCCTGCAATGATTTAATATTTACAAAAGTTAAAGAAAGCCACTATAATATATGAATGAAATTGGGGCAGCGAAGAGGAAGACCTTTGTTCTCCTAACTACGGATAAATGGGAAGTAACTATATCCTGTGTGATGAATTATTCTTTGATATCTGGAAGTTACTTTGCAATATGCTCAAAATAAAATTTTTATTTTGGTGATTTCTCAAATTATATACTGTAAAATATGTATTTTTTAGTTCACGATTCAGGTCAACTTATTTCTCTGCTTTTTTCTCACCTACTATGAAGGTCAGCAATCCAGTAGCTCTGACAAGGCCTGAATGATGTAATCTACCTCTACTCCGATGATGCTCTTACCCTCTCTGCCTGAATCTTTAAAACATTGTTGCCTTGATTATACAGCCTTGTGTCAAGGGGTTAACAGCCTCCTGTGGTTAGTGCCCAGCAACTGCACAGAGCATTTCTATCGCAAAATAAACATACATACACCATTTTAAGGAAGCATAAAAAATAGGTAGTAGTGGAAGACAAAACTTATAAATAAGGCTAGAAAAAAATATTTTCTCGCTGACTAAGCATACTCCACTTGATTTAGCACATTTCTGAAATGCTTTTGAGTCCTACTTTATTAAAGTAAGACAAATTTTGCTTATTTTCAAACTGACTACATCCTTGGCTACGTAAAAGCAAACTCATACAGATGAAGACAATTTTGCCAAGGTTTGCATTATTTACAGTTTTGTGTATATTCATTTATTCACATCGTCTCTGATCTGTCAGATCATAATCTCTTCCAGATCCGGCGCACAGTTGTGCATTCCAGGTGACAAGCACTGACTGTACTGTATTTTCACACAGGAATATGTGGTACCTGTTTGAGTTAACAAATAAATGGCAATGGCAGGATATGATGACAAGTTTTTATTTTTCTTAATATTAGCTAGCTGGTAACAATTTTTCATAACTCTAAGAGGATAAATGCAGCAAATACAAGTAGGAAAAGTAGTTAATATCTAAGATCCTTATTTTCATCTTTAGTTGAACCTTTTTACTTTATAGGAATAAGCCAGGGATTATACTTGGTATGTGCATAACATGCTCAATTCATGTAATTATTGTGCTGAGTCATACCATAGAAGAATAAAATCAAGGTAATATGCAAAAAATCACATTAAAATTAAAAGTTCTTAGAATATTGTTCATTTATTAACTTTCTTACTACCTAAAATATGTTAGTATATCAAAGTCTCTTCTATGATGGGCATTTAAGGTGTTTCTCTTTTTTTTTTTTTAAGACGGAGCCTCAAGCTATCCCCCTGGGTAGAGTGCTATGGCATCATAGCTCACAGCAACCTCCAACTTCTGGGCTTAAGCGAGTCTCCTGCCTCAGCCTCCCAAGTAGCTGGGACTACAGGCCCCCGCCACAATGCCTGGCCATTTTTTGGTTGTAGCCATCATTGTAGTTTGGCGGGCCTGGGCTGGGGATTCGAACCTGCCACCTTAGGTGTATGTGGCTGGCGCCTTAGCTGCTTGAGCCACAAGCGCTGAGCTGGTGTTTCTCATTTTTAAGAATGAATGTAATTAATTTTAATAATACTAGAAATCAATACAACATATTTTAGAGTTGGTCAATTACATTCTAACATTTATGAAAGTAATTCCTACATTTTGTGTGAAGAAACTCTGATCCCTTTCACAAAAATGAAACCAAGAGACTTCACACATAGGTCTTAGTGGGGTTATATGTCAAGGCACACAAATTTTTTTGGCTAAGATTAAATCCACTGGGGGATTTTCTTTCTTTCTTTCTTTCTTTTTTTTGAGACAGGAGCCTCAAGCTGTCCCCCTGGGTAGAGTGCC
>NW_003852431.1:15752898-15787973 GCF_000181295.1 Otolemur garnettii
AAGCGAGTGTCCTGCCTCAGCCTCCCAAGTAGCTGGGACCACAGGCGCCCGCCACAATGCTGGCTATTTTTTGGTTGCTGCCGTCGTTGTTTGGTGGGCCGGGCTGGATTCGAACCCACCACCTTGGGTGTACGTGGCTGGCGCCTTAGCCACTTACAGGCGCCAAGCCGGGGATTTTCAAGTTAATATTCTTGTTACTACAAATGTGGCTTAAGGTAGTTTTGCATCGCATTTAAAAGTTTTGTATAAGCATCTACACCAAAACAGAAGTCCTGCCCCTCTCCCCTCAGGCACAACATGCACTCTATCCGGGCTTTTGTTTCTTTAATACTAAAGGATGGGGAATTAAAAGAAGCATCATGTATGAGGAAATACGATATGAGAGGTTAAAATAATCTGAGGCATGGGAGGCTTTGACTTTCACACATACTGAAATTTTATGTCATTTACTAATACTCTTCTACAATTTTCTCCCTGGCAAAATTCATTTTGCCCAATGTAAGCTGAAAAATAAGGTTCAGAGATTGCATAGTAGTTCACTTCAGAATTGTAGACATCTTTGTCTATCAGCGGTCTTCTGTTATAAATAACTTCATCTGTTGCCCTTGCAATCTTATTTAAGTGAGTGAAAATATAGCAGATAACATATGAGTACTATCAAGAATTTCGAATGTGAAAGCACTGGATTTTAAGGTAAATACCGATACCTATTGAACATAATCAGTTCAATTTTTTTGTTTGAATGTAATGAGAAGAGATACATGAAAAAGACAAATATTAAAACAATTAATAACAATGTCTTGTCATATTTTGATAGTGATAGAGTAGGCCGCTTAGAATCAACCCTATTTCTGAGAGCAGCTAAAGTCTGGATAACAGTACTGACAATTACAACAGCAACAACCATGAAGACTGTCAGAAAGTAGAGAGACTTCCATACCAGGATCGCAGAGCTTTTTGCTTTCAGTTCTGACCTGTACGGGCATTTCACATTGTAATCCTGGTTTATGAGAGAGAAGCCAGATTTCTAATTTGTCTGAGTGCTGCCTACAGGTTGTGCCAATAAGGGGACCTATGAAGAAAATGCAAACCTAGGGGATGAGGAAAGGACTTAGGAGGACTTTCCAGTTGCCTTCCGTGGGCGTCCTGATCCCTTTCTTTTTCTCTAGTTTTTATGCTTTCTTTTAAATGCTCTTTATCTTAGGAGCAATAATTCATCCCTGATTTCACTGTGCACCTCTTTCACAACTTCCAGTCCTCCATTAATTGTGCTCCAATCAGACACCTCTGCAGCAAGGGCCACCAGTTCTGCCCTGCAGATATCTAGATCCCAGACCCACATAACCCTCCCCTGAGCTCAGAGATAACCACAATCAGCTGAGCTGTGTTTCCTCCTTAAATACTTGAGTTAGAGTTCTATGCAGCCCCTCCCCTAACGTCTAGTTTTATCAGTTTCATTTCTTCACTTTGCTTCCCCAGATTTAGGCGCAGTAGAGACAGGGTAGCTGCTGCTTAACCTTTGCTACTTGTATGATACTCCTTAGTTTTCTCTTCTTGTCTTTGCAGTGACTTAATTAAAAATGTATATGGAATTAAAATGTACCAAATATTAAGTTATCCCTGTTCAAATAAGTGATACAATTTCTATACCTTGTTGGTCCCTGACTGATATATAACTATTGAAAGTCAATGAAAAAAACTATTAACATTTACAAGGTTCTAGAAACCCCACAAGCATCTACAAACTCACTATGATAATTAATAGGGAAATTTAACAAGGTAATTGGATACGAAGTAAAAATATAAAAGTCAGTTTAAAAAAAGATATAAATAGAAAATCAAATATCTTTGAATGAATAAGAAAAACTGTTCTCATTCCTGCTCCATTATCAAGGAGAAATTGTCAAGATAAAGTTTAGAAATTTTCTTTTTTTAATTTAGAAATTTTAACTAAAGGAATGTTGCACCACTTTCAGAAATAGAAACACTAATTGTTACAATGATATTAGTTTATCCTATGATCTTGCCTCTTCATTAGAATTATGTCTGTGCTCTATGATGTAACCAGGTTTTAAACCATGTGGTCTGCTGGGGGAAAGTTGTTAAATCCTGTTCTTGGTTATTTATTTGCACATATGAGTTCATACAACTTAAGTGAAACATTGGCCAATGTCTAAGTCCACACACCTTATTCACATCTGGAAATTTCCTGGTTGTTTCTTTACTATGCAGTCCACTAAGTAGGTATTTCTAATCTGCAACTTTGCCTAATTTTTTATAGGCAGTGCTACTTGATATTTGGATAGAATCCCCTCTGCTCTGTACACTCAGATATATCTTTCCTTTTTTTTTTTTTTTTTTTTTTCGCTTATACCCTAGAGCAGAGGTATGTCTTTTACTTGTGAGGGATAATAATTTTCCACTTTAGGAAATCTGTCTAACTGGGAAAAGGTATTGATATGTTTCTTATATAATCTGTTCAGTACTATAAGGCACATACCTGGTCAAAAAGCTCTTCCTAGGACAAGGAAGTTCAAAATCATTAAGTTAGGATGTGGGCAAGAAATTGGAAAAATGCAATAAATAAAACCATTATGCAGGTAAGTATACACAAACTGAGAACATTATGGATATTTTTAAACTTTAGGAATTACAATTTGTTTTTAATTGTTTGTGAGATATTTTGTTCATAACAAAAATAATTTTGTTAGGATACTAGGAGCAATGCTGCTCCCACATTTATTCAACTTGTAGTAATCTTGGTTACATTTCTACCAAAACATTCAAAAGGACAAAAATCCTTCCAGAAATACAGTTTGAAATATGTTCTCATTTCATTCAAATTCAACAAATTTTTATAAGAGAACTAAAATGTCTACATATATGATTATGTCTGTAATTAAGGAAACTTTATTTTAATTTGGGTTTCCAGGTTGGAACCCTGTGAAATTTTGCACCAGGGATATAGAAAAGAGTAATAAAAATGGTACAGGTAATTTAAATATAAGTTTATTAAAAACAGAGGCCATCTACCCACTGAATTTGCTTGATTCATTTACCATATAATTATCATATCATTACAGTTATCATTAGTCAGTAAATCACTCCTTTTGTTCATCAAGTTTAGTACGTTAAAGTCACGTACTTCAATGTCTTTCTTATTTTATCATTTAGGCCATGACATTTTCTCACTAGCTTCTAAAAGAGAAAACAGAACAAATCAAAACCAAAACAAAACACAAACTAGCCAGCTAGGGAAAATCATCAGTCTTAAAATACTTAATCTGAAACCTCACAAGAGGCTGAAACAAAAGCTTGTAAGAGAACCACAGTTTGGCTGCTGGCTCATAATGAGCTGACCTATCGCTTCCAGGATGCTCGCCAGAGAAACAAAATCTATTGTGGATTCCCAAGTAGTACAACAACCATAACCACGTGTTGTCCATACATTCAGGGGTAAAATAGAATTTGCTGCATAAGAAGTTCCATTTTTTCTTTTGTTTATTGTGCAAAGAAAACTAAAGAATTCTCTCTTGCCATTTCTTAACGATCAATCGTCTTTTTTGTTCATCTGTGCCATCCTAAAAGAAGAGAACACAGGGAAGAAAACATAGACTCTGGGCTACCGAAGAAATGAAATAAAAATACCATGTGTTCTAAAACGTGGTGTCGTAAATTCTCCACTGGGTACTATTCAAAGATAAACAAATTTCATGCTTAAATCCCCCAAATTATCTCAAATTAGATATAATGAAAAACAAAAAATCCCTTGTAGGCCCTTTTATAAAGGCAATGATTAAATAAAAGTTCTATGTGTAGTTTTCTGGGAAAACTGATGCGTCTCTAATATTACATACATGCTGTTATTTAAAATGTTAAAATATGCTTGGCTCACCTCCTCTACCTCACTAGCTATGAGTCTACATAAATTAGAATAAATTAAGCTCAGAATAATAGGGTGTCAGTGTGTGTCACCGTAAAACAGTTCAAACAACATCAAACCTCTTATCAGCGTCATAACTTTTTCAGCAACTGCTCTGTCTGCTCTAATTTGTTCCTCATCCTCAGGTGCAAAAAAGCCCATTTTTTACAAGTTTACATCTAATACTTTCTCTTCTTCATTAATTTTCCTTAACTTCTCAACACCATAAAGGATAAAACTACAAGTTCTCTCTTGAAAGTGACACTATAACTTATCACCACCATAGACTTTGGATGTATCAATATTTGTGCTACTGTATCTTATTCGACAAGTATCATTTTTAAACTCTTTCTCTCTCATAAAACTTCCTTTCTTTTAGTTTCTATGAAAGTACATTCTCTTTTTGTTCTTATCACCCCGCTAGCCTCTCCTTTCATATGATTGTTGGTTATTTTTCACTATTTTATCTATCCCTCTAGACTTGTGTTCATTTAGACATTAAATATATTTTTAACTATTTGCTATGTTCCAAGAACTGAGGATACTTGGTAAACAAAGAAGTAATTGGTTCTTCCTTATGAAGCTTACATTTAACTTAATGAGAACAATATAAATCAAATAAAGAAATACCAGTAAATTACATGTATAAATACAAATTAGAATACAATGTTGCTTAAAATATTACAATTATGATGACAGAATAACAGAAAGATATTTTGATTCGTTTTTTCCCTTAGAGGACCTAATGAAACAGATTTAAACAATCCAGGGAGAATTTGTCATTGCGGAGGACAGATAGCATGCCTTAAATAAGAATAAGCTTCATAAGCATCCTGAATTGTATCCTTAAAGTTTGTTTGCAATGTGATGGCCAAGGGGAATAGCTAGGAGATGAGGCTTATAGAAATGAGTAGGGGCTGATGCTGCAAATTTAATTCATTCTTGTACTATCATGTCTTCAATTCCATCTTTATGTTGATGGCCACCAAATTCATATAGAGCTAGTCCAGATTTAACAAAAGGCAACTGATCTGAGAATACTATTTTTACTCTAAGTTTGTATGGGTTACTTAAAAATATGAGACTGGGAGAGAAAACTAAAATAATGACAGACTACTGTAGAAAGAGAAGACACTTTGGGTTTGCAAAATTTATTGTGCTGAAAGATATGAAGAAACTGGCAAAAGACATAGGGAAGAGGGGCGGCACCTGTGGCTCAAGGAGTAGGGCGCTGGCCCCATATACCAGAGGTGATAGGTTCAAACCCAGCCCTGACCAAAAACTGCCAAAAAAAAAAAAAAAAAAAAAAGACATAGGATAGAGCAGTATGAGATATCACATAACTCCAGTGAGATTAGCCCACATCAAAATGGGGCTCAGATTAGCTAACATCAACATTTAGACCAAATCCCTAGATGCTGGTGTGGCTGTGGAGAAAAGGGATCACTTTTGACTGCTGGTGGAATTACCAACCAAAGCAGCCTTTATAGAAAGAAGTATGGAGATTCTCAAAAAGTTGACCTTCCATTTGATACTGCAATCACATTACTAGGTGTCTAGTAGAAAAAAAAAATCATTTTACTACAAGGACATTTGCACTAGTATATTTATTGTGTTCATAACTGCCAAGATGTGAAAACAACCCAAGTGCCCATTAACCCATGAGTAGATTAACAAACTGTGGTATATGTATACCATGGAATACTATTCATCCATAAGGAAAGACAGAGCCTTTATAATTTTTGTATTTACCTGGATAGAGTTAAAACACATTTTTCTTAGTAAAGCATCTCAAGAATGGGAAAAAAGTATCCAATGTACTCAATACTAATATGAAACCAATATATAAACAACTACACACCCATCCAAAATAAAAGTCACTGAAAGTAGAATATAGATGTCTTGACATAACAACTAAGAGAATGACATGAAGGCTATGTTAACCAGTTTGATGAAAATGTCGCAAATTGTATATCAAAATACCACACTGTACCCAATGATTGCATTGTTGCACACAGCTATGATTTAATAGAAACAAACAAACCAAAAATAAAAGTCACAAGTGTAGTCTAGAAGGGGGAGGAGAGAGAAAGGAGGAGAGGGTAGGAGGATGATTGGCTGACCTCACCCCATGTGCACAATGAGAGGGTGTTCAGTATACTGCCCGGGTGAAAGACTCAACTACGACTTCAACTTTACCTTGGAAACAACAACAATGTAATCCAAACAAGGTACCTTCACATTAATTTGAGATTTATTTATTTATTTGAGACAGAGTCTCACTATGTCTCCTTCAGTAAGTAGAGTGCAGTGGTGTCACAGCTCACAGCAACCTCAAACTCTTGGGCTTAAGCGATTCCTTTGCCTCAGCCTCCCAAGTAGCTGGGACTACAAGTGTACCCACCACAACACTCTGCTATTTTTTATTGCGGTTGTCATTGTGTAGCTGGCACAGGCCAGATTTGAACCCACCAGCCTAGGTATATATGACTGGCTTCCTACCCACTGAGCTATGGGTGCCACCAAACATTAATTTGAAATTAAAAAAAAAAAATGACAGATGAATTGGAATGTGATGGCCAAGGGGAATAGCTATGAGATGGATTGACAGATATTCATAGTGAAATATTGAGAAATTTTGACTAAAATTTGATTAAGTGATAAATCATTTAGTTTAAAGATTAAGTGATTTATATATTTGACAACTTTAAATGTATATATGTATTTTTTTTGTTTTTAGAAAACTGCATATGATTAATGTGTCATCCCATCTTTAAATTGCATCCAGTTATTAATTCATTTACATTTTTCTTAAGATGGACATAATTACTTAAATATTAATAGTTTTTCAGCTAATTTTTGTTTCTTCTCACTTTCTCATCTATGAATTGTTGGGACTAAGAGTCAAGCAAAAAGAATAACTACTATGTTTAAGTCCTTTGACAATTTACACATCCTTGCGATATAAATGAGTTCATTTCAAGAAGAATCAAAGAAGCTGCTCAAATCTGCACAGTTGGCAAGTAAGTAGCAAAGCAGAAGTTCTAGATGAGGATTCTGATTTCCTGAGCTTTTTACTCCTGCATACTCCAAAGCCTATGTATAAATAGATAAATGGGAACAAGATCTGTAAACTATGGCATCCCCATGACAGCACACACTCATGATAAAGGCAGCTTCATGTGGCTGGCTGCTCACCTTGAACTTATTATCTTTAATTATGTCAGGTTTACTGGAATGAGGAGAGTGGCAGGAAGTGGCAGGAGTCGTATTCTTGCTTTGATAAAAATACATCTTCCTAGTGACTCCAAACCTGACAGGAAACTGTAACATATCCCCAACGTACAGGAGTATTTAATTATAAGAGCAAGAATAATTCTATTATTTGGCCCAGTATTTTTGAAAGTAGGGCACACTGTGACCTCCTAGTCTTTCTATCTTTATGCTAATCTCATTTTATAAAAAAAGTTCTAGAAGTATTTCTCAATATTTTGTTGTGTTTTGTCTAAATACAAAATACCCCAGAGCTTTTGATAGGCAGTATAGTCATTATACAGTACAAATTTTGATTTTAATTAGGATATATGCTTCTAAAAGATAATTATGCTATCTGAGTTCTAAAAAGAAAATTGCTTATGTTATATGTTCTAAACAGGGGAGGTATAAAGGAAGTAAAAGGAATGGTCCCTGATTTCAACAATTTCACTATGTAATTAAGAAGATAAAAATTTTGTATATAATTATAGAAATCACAAGACAGTTTATAATTAAACTTTAACAAGCTATGTCAGAGGCTTACGCGCTGCTATCAGGAGTAAGAGGCAAAGGAGCCAGAGCAACCACAGAACTGCTAGCTGAAGGCAAAGACCTTGACCTTGATTACTTCTGTATAACCAAAGTCGGTTTATACAGATTAAATGTTAAATTGGTACTGCTCATTTCTGTCAAGATAAGGTGAAACCATGAGAACAGCCAAATATATATTTAGTTTTGCTAATACTTAACTTGTACTGGTGAGCCCTGATTACTATGATCAGTATTTGAAAGTAATTCATATTTGTGAAAATTGTAATTTAAAAAAATTAATAAAACTTTTCAACAATAATCGAACAGCTGAAAAATGACATCTACCTGCTATAAGCAAAGAACAAGCTATTAAAATTTAACTACATAAAAATTTGTTTCATAGATTTTTGAAGTCAAGAACCAAACTTTTTTCAAACTGCCTTATTTGAATGTTCAGAAGAAAGTACATAATAAATAATCAAGGCCTGTTGTGGTGGCTCAAGCCTATAATCCAAGCACTCTGGGAGGCCAAGGGAGGTGGATTGCTTGAGCTTGAGAGTCCCAGACCAGCCTGAGCGAGAGCAAGACCCTGTCTCTAAATATAGCTGGGTGTCATGGGGTGGGGGGAGGGTGCCTGTAGTCCCAGCTATTTGGGAGGCTGAGGTAAGAGGATCACTTGAGCCCAAGAGTTTCAGGTTGCTGTGAGCTATGACATTATGACACTCTACCCATAGTGACAGAGTAGCACTCTGTTGCTAAATAAATAAATAAATAACCAGAAACATAACTGTAATGTAAGTTGGGGCTTTTAAAGTGTCCTAGCTGTGTGATAATTGTACCAAAAACTAGAAAATCTAAATTTGGAGGTAGACAATCTAACTAACTAACAATGGTAAATCATGTTGTCTTTCTACATGGTTTTCTTAAAAATGATATTAACGACACATACATTTGATGTTCAAGACTGTTGTGAAAATCCTAGAGATGACATTTGTAATCAGCTGCATTTTGTAGCGCACATGCAGAATACATTAAGCTGGTGTTATTTGCTACTTCTCCTGATTTTCACTACAGGTATTTTCTTAATTAAACAAACCTGTATTTGACATTTAATATGGTAGGTTATGTGAGAGTTTCATGTCTTATTTTCAGAAATACTATTAGTCATCCATCATTATACTCATTTTTTGTATTATTATTTGTATTCTGTACACAAAGAAAGTGGTACACAAAGCTATTAGGTAATTTCCTAAGATCACAGAAGTGGTATGTTCCAGTGCCAGGAAACAGCATTGGATTCCAGCCTCCTTGATTCTCAAACTTGAGCACAGAGTCATTATGTCATAGTACCTCCCAGGATTTTGTATCTGTGATATAGCAGCTTAATGGGTTTTTATGTTGGAATTTGAAAGTATTTAGATTACTGTTCTTCAAAATAATTTTTTTTAGTAACTTTGATTATTTTGTGTAAGGTTTTTCTAATTAAAAGGAAGATGAATCATTATTTCCATACCCCAAATTATAAGATCAAGGTGATTAATGACATAGTTAACCAATCATCTCCGGCCTACCTTATTTTAGGTTGGAGGTAATGCAAATTACAGCCTTGAGCAGATCCTAGCTAAAGCAAACATAGAAAACAATCATCCCCATAGATTATTTTTTTTCCTTAGAGTTACTAGATTTACACTGAAATTTATTTCACTCACATTTCTTCATTTAGATATATATTTATCTAAATATTAACTAATAGTTACTTTTAAACATAAGATTTCTTGGCTTATATACATGTATAAACTACATATACATCAAAGGTGTTGTAGCGCACACGTGCAATCTTCCCAAGAGACATTATTTTTCTTCTGTTACTGCAAGTCATTCAACCTTTCTTGCTCCCCTCAAAATGGATTACATCCCACAATCCACAGCGGGAAATTAAGTAACCTTTCTACCACTATTTTTTCATGCTCTCATATGAGTATTTTATATATCTATATTTTTATAATGCCTATATGTTTATATATCTATATTTTTATAATGCCTATATGTAAAGGCAACAATTTATATACATAGACAGAGTGTTGTCATTATTTGCCTTATAAAAATGGAATAACACGGCTTGGCGCCAGCCACATACACCAAGGCTGGTGGGTTCCAAGCTGGCCTGGACCAGCTGCAACAAAAAAATAGCTGGGTATTGTGGCAGGTGCCTGTAGTCCCAGCTCCTGGGAGGCTGAGGCAAGAGAATCTTTTAAGCCCAGGAGTCTGAGGTTGCTGTGAGTTATGATGCCACAGCACTCTACTGAGGGAGACATAGTGAAACTCTGTCTCAAAAAAAAAAAATAATACTTATATCTTATACAAAATTCTTTTTATTATATTTTTCCAAATTAATACCTCATGAATATCCCTTAAAGTCAACTGGTATATTTTGTATAATTTTTAAATAGTTGCATCATCTCCCATTGTGTAGATGTATTATTATTTTGTAATCATTTCTTTGTAGGTAGATTTGTTAGAACCCTGCAGGAATAGTGATGTGATAAACACATTGTGTTTGTATACCTAGCCCTTTTTATTTTTACTTTTTATCTTTTTCCTGATGAATCCCTAGGAACAGTCTGCTGGGAATAAGAATGGACATGTACATCTTACGTTAATCAGGTGTACTCAAACTATGGCCCGTGGGCCACATGTAGCCCGCCTAGGACATTTATCTGTCTGCCAGGTGTTTTTGCCACCGCTGCCTGTCCTGCTTAGTAGCAGACTTGTCCTGGGGCCCGCAGTCCGGCCCTCCAGCGTTCTGAGGGTCAGTCAACTGGCCCCCTTGTTTAAAAAGTTTGAGGACCCCTGCTTAAGTGATGGTCACAGATTGCCTTTTGGGAATGTCACAGTTCTCCTATCCACCAGCAAGATAGGCGAGCACAGGTTCTTTCAAGTTTCCAACAGGAACAGGAAACAGGAATTTTTACTTAAAATTTTTTCCAGGTCAGGAATTTCTCTAGGATCTGACATGATCTGTGTCTTTTCTCATCAGTCCTTTCTGGAATTGGAGGAATACTTTCAACCTGCAGGTTTGGCTCTGTCTTCAGCTCAGAGGAAATTTCTTCTATTGTTTATTATTTCTCTCTTTTTATGTGTTTCCTTGTTTCCTGACAGGATTGATATCACATGTGTGTTTAGCTTTCATCTCTTACCTTTTGAAGCCTCATGATTTTTACGTTATTGATTGCAAAATGGGGCCAGGTTTTTCTTTTTTTTTTCTCTCTTACTTCTTTCCTTTCTTTCTTTGTCTTCCTTTCTCTCCCTCTCTCCCTCCTTCCCCCCCCCCCTTCCTTTTTATTCTGGGAAACCTTTCCTAATGTATATTGCTAAACCTTAGGTCTGGTTTTCTTTTGTTTGTTGGAGTTATCACTGTGAGGAGGCATTAGAGACTCTATTTCTTACAGAAATGTTTTACTTATTCAATTCTTACTCTGACTGCATGATCCTATTCTGTTCTTTTCACTAACTTGATTTATCATATTTGTTTCAGATCTTGATTTTTTTAAAGAGTAAACATTCCATTGGACATAAAATTAACCTACCACATGCACTTGTTCCCAGTCTCACCCCCCTCATCTTTAGTGTAACATCACAGGTAACAACACCCCTGAATTTACTGTTCATCATTTGCATACCTCATTAGATAATTAATTATATTAAACAATTACTCACCAGAAATAGTATGTGGTCTTGTTTTCCCCATTTTTTATCATATATATGTATGTTTGTGTGTACATGCACGGGTGGTATGTGCACTATCAAACTGTCCATATCATTGTTATTATTTATTTTGGAAGTTGAGATTTATAGACATTGATAGTATATAAATTCCATTTTTAGTAATTTCCACCCTTTCATTGATCATAACAATAATATCCCAAGTAAATTGTTCCCTATGTTTTCTTTGCTCTGGACATTTTCTACACGTTTCTTTGGGTGAGAGTTTGTCCAGGGCATTACACCTAGAAGGGCAATTGCTAAATTGCCGAATATTCACATTTTCATTTTACTGGGTATTGCCAGGCAAATTGCACTCTACAGTATTTATATTAAATTACACTCTGACCAGCAGTGTGTGAAAATCACTACTATTCTGCCTCACTGCAAGCAGTACTTGTTTCCAGAATAATTTTTGGAAGTCTAATATTTGTGAAATGTTATCGCATATCAAAGTTCAATTTGGATTTTTCTGATTGCTGGTGAGCTTGATCATATTTTCCTATGTTTTATGACCATTTGGTTTAATTTGATCCTCTGTAAATTACTCATGTAATTTTATGTGAGAATGTATTTATGTTTCTATAAATGTATTAACTTTTTGTGAGCATTTGCTTAAGATTTTTTTATCCTTTTAATTTTTAAGCTTGTATATTTTAGATAACTGTATCTTACAAACAACTATATATACAGTATGACAATTGGCACTGTAACATATGACTTGCGAGTAATTTTATGTTTCTCCTTAATTATTTGTAATTACAGTTTAAGGTCCTATAAATGAAGTCAAGTTCAATTCTGTTTCTGACCACCTGATGACCACTAGAGTTTTCATATCCCTTTCCTACTGGTCTTTCCAGCTCTTGATAATTATTCTGTTTTTTTAACCAAACATATATGTATTTAGAATAATGTTTATCTTCTCTTATCTTTCACTGTATTTATTTTGGGGAAGTTTTGCTTTTTGCATTCTGGGTATTCTCCAAATCAAGAGTCTATTTATTCAGCATGGACACAGAAGTTTAGGATTGTCTACCCTTTTAGTAATTTCTACCCTTTCAGAAAAAAGTTCAGACATAATCTAAGGCTTGCCTGTTATGTATCAAGCAGGACAAGTTGTCAGTTCTTTATAATGATACCAGGAGAAGGTCTCTTTACTTCGCATCTCTGAAATGTTTTTCATGTTCATTTGGGATAGACTCAAGATCTTTGTTTTGGTCTTTGAGGCTCAAGGAGACTTGGTCTACTCCTACATTTTTCTATTTATCTTTCACTCTTGGACCAGGATCCATGTGTGACAAGACCTTTCTAAGTTATTCTGTAATAATACCTGTCCCAGATTTGCCCCATGCTGAATACCAGACTTTTGTTTTCTATAGAAAGAATAAAGGCTTATCACAATATTCCTCTTGGCTCTCTCCATGTCTTATCAACTTGCTAGAATTAGTGATTTCTTGGCCTGGAAGCACTGAGTGGATTAAAGGACCATCATCACAGAACTCTCCATAAGGCCTCAATTTATTGCAATGTCAGATGCATGAGAAGAGTTTTACAGATTGTATGAATTGTGGCAGGATGCATTAACTGAACTGTTGGCATCTCAGCTATTACAAAAGCACTCAAAAGGTAGTATGATATGCATGGCAACTGAAATTTGTAGTTCTCCTCTTAACTATTTAAAATATAGTAAAATGTTAAAAGTAAACTCTTGATGTGACTGAGAATTAAATGATCAGGATCCCCCCAAATTCCTAAAGAGTTAATTAGAATTTGATTTAAAGAAAATAATTCAAGGGTGATGCCTGTGGCTCAGTGAGTAGGGCACCAGCCCCATATACCAAGGTTGGTGGGTTCAAACCTGGCCCTGGCCAAACTGCAACAACAACAACAAAAATAATAGAAAAGAATTTAACTCCATAGTTAAGTTCAAGTGATCCAAATATACAACATGGTTGAGAAAATTCAGTTTTACCCAAATTTGCACAAGCACAGGCCTCAGTAGAGCATGCCTGTTAAAGCTTTTGAGTTTAAATTCTGGCTCTGTGTCTCATTACTTTGATGTCTTCGAATAGCATTCATAAACCTTGTATACTGTATGTAAAATGAGGATGATAGTATTATATCTAATACATAGCAAAATACAGAGCACAGGGTATGGCCAGGATAAGGACTCAATAAATGACAGCTAACTCTGCCCTAAGTCATCCATAAACACTTAAAGTTGTAGTTTATTTCCAAATGTATGAACAATTTTCATAAAACTGTTATTTTAAGAAAAACAAACTGTGATTGAATGCAGAACGCTTTTGACAGCCTAGGAGAAATAGTTCTTATTCTCGCCCTCACTTTGTGATAGTGTGCAAAGGAATAAAATATCAACAAAGGCAATTATTCTCTAGACATTAAAAGATAGCAGAGGTGTGACATAGATGATTATAAATTGACTTCACACTTGCTAGCAAGCGTCAGATTACCACAAATGAAGATGTTTGAAGGAGAGTTTCATAGGAAAAATAATCAAATCAGTACTTCTTTTTTTTTATTACCATCAGCATGCTGTACACAGAAAAGAAAAATCCTGAGGAAGTCCCTGTGGTAATATAAGGGGAATAAGAGAAATAAAATTGCCGACAGCAGGTTCTTGATAGAAAACTCTTCCAAATATTGCTTCACCTCCATATACTTTGTGCACTAATTAGTTTTTTACATTATGAAAAGAGTTTTTGCTATTTAATTATTATGAAAATTTCATGTGTTCATAAAAACTATTGAAAAGTGATTTTTTTCTATATTCTCTACCTTATTATGTTTGTTAGATGCAATATGATACTCTCCTGAATAAAACTTAATAATTTACAGATTGTTTAGTACACCATCTGGGCTTCCAAAAACGACAGGCTTTTTGCCTGAGTTTTAATGGGAAATAACACAAATTTCTGACTATGTCTCCAGAGAATCTGACCTGTAAAGGGATAAGGTAAATAACTGCATGCTGAAAATTGTGCTAGAGAAGGGAGAATTAATTCTAGCCCTCGCCAAATTAAGTTGTCTGCTTTTTTCATTTTTCTTTCTTATGATGTAGGTAACCATTTAGCCAGACATGGTGGTGTACACCTATAGTCCTAGTTACTTGGGAAGCAGAAATGGGAGGGTCCCCTGAGCTCAGGAGTTCAAGATTGATGTCAACTATGATCACACTATTGCACTCCAGCCCGGGTGTCTCAAAAGGAAAAAAAAAAAAAATATATATATATATATAACATCTAAAAAACATACGTATCCATACTTTTTCTCTTAAATAAAAATTATTTCAGTATTAACTAATATGTTTTTATAAAAAAAGTATTGACACACTTCATTTGAAAATTACTATTTTATCGTAGTTCTAGGTAAAAATGTTATTTAATTACATTTTTGAAATCAATGTTGAATATATTTTATAGGATTGAAAAATGCTTTATTTCTCAGTGAATTGTGATCTCCTTAATGGGAAAACCATGTTTAATTTTTATCACGATACATGTTATCTATCCGTGGTGGGGACATCAAGATATTCAGGATAACAGATGAAGAAATCATGAAAGTAATTCGATAAAATTTGCAACACATAAGCTGAAATGTTTAAATAAACGATGCAAAATGAAACACAGATGATGCTGTGTATTTAAAAAAGTATGAAATGGTGAAGGAAATCATTACCACGAAGAAACTTAAAAGTCAAGAAAAATAGCTTATCAAGTAATGCACTGATTTGTTAATATGTATTTTCATATTTGGTAATTGCTATCTTAGCAAATAAATTCTGCTGGTTGATGGTTTTTTATGGTAGAGTAGCTGAAGATAGTGAAACAATTACAAAATGTTGTCAGTAGGTTATAAATTGGTCAACCTATAATATCACATTTAAAAAAGCAGTTGGAAGTCATTCTATCTTCACATCTTAAAATACAGTTACATCAATGTTAAAATAATGAAATAAGTAACTTAGTAGAATATTTTATGCATAAGGTTTCTAAAATTCTAGTGCACATCAGGAAATAAAGTTTTAAGAAATAAAACATTTAGAAAAAATTAAAATTTAGAAAGTCTATTTTTCAGTAAAACACCATAAGAATAGAGAAGCAGGAATCCAATGGGCTCAATTCTGATATGAGGACTATTGATGACCTAGTACATGGTTGGGGAAAGGGAAGTAGGGAATGGAGAGAGGGAAGCAGGGGATCATAGTGTCTGGTACACCTTTTGGGGAAGGAACACATTTATAAGAGGGACTTTGCCTAATAAATGCAATTAGTGTAACCTGGTTCTTTGTACCTTCAATAAATCTCCAACAATAATAAAAAAAAGTTTATTATCCATTATTAATAGCATAGTGTTTGTATTGAGATTTCAGAACACTTACATTCCAAGGGAATCTATTTTAATAACCATTTGTGTAAATTATAATCCCGTAAATTTAAATTGACTAAAAACTTAAAAATAAAAAATGACCAACATTTTCTAACAAGTTTGAGAAAGAACACCAATTATTAATGTAGTATTATTAGTATAATTCTTTCTCATATCTTTCAATGTGTATTTATTGGTCATATTTTATGCAAAATAGTTAGAATTTCATTTTCTATTATTTGGGCCTATTGTAAAACTAATGGGAAGAAATCAATGATCTCCTTATGAAGAGAATTGATTAAAAATGGTATTACATCCTTATATTAAGTCATTTGTTCTGTTAATCTTTTGCTTTATTACACTCTTACCCTAACCCTGTCTTCCCTTCCCATCACATACTGCTTAATATACACACAAACTCACATTTGTAAATTCCCAAAGCAACATTGGTAACAAGAATTTGTTATAAATTGAATATCTTCCATATATTCTCAAGGGGTTTCATTAATGAAAAAAAACTTGAAGAATCATATAATATTTTAATTCTGAAAGGGCCCTACTTAATTTTGATAGATATATAGCATACATCTACCAAATTTTGAAAATAGTTAAAGATCTAGTAAAAGATCTTTTTAAATCAATTTATCAATATGAACAAGGAAGGAAAGGAAAATCATATAATATTTAACATATCATTGTCATACATCACTTGCGGGTAATTCTCTAAGCATTGATTTTTACTTCCTTAAAACACACAAAATTTTTAGTCCTTAACACTTAATTTTTTTATTTCCTAATGAAAAGATATCGACTGTAGACCTAAGCTTTGGCAATGTGAGTTCTGCAAAAAAATTCATCTCTTTTGCAGGCAAAGGTGTTGCTACCTACTGAAAAATTCAGCGTGGATGTGGGGAACAACACATTGATTTCATTTGTAACAATTTTTCTTTTCAAATAATCACACGTTTATGTTTTATTGAAGGACCACATACATATAGAGAAAAACACAAGTCATTATGATTTTTACAAAGGAAACACACACTTGTAACCAGCATGGTGAGGAAGATTGTAGAACACAGGCAGCATCCCAGAAGACCCCCAGCTCCAAGGAGCCATTTAGTCACTACCCACTCAAATGGAACCATGTTTATAATTTCTAAAGATTTTTTTTGTTTGTTTCATTTTGTTTTGTTTTTGAGGTAGAGTCTCACTTTGTTGCCCCCAGTAGAGTGCTTTGACATCATAGCTCACAGCAACCTCTAACACTTGGGCTCAAGCGATTCTCTTGCCTCAACCTCCCAAGTAGCTGGGACTATAGGTGCCAATCATAGTACCTGGCTATTTTTATAGAAGGGTCTTGCTCTAGCTCAGGCTGGTCTCCAGCTCCTGAGCTCAGTCAATCCGTCCACCTTGGCCTCCCAAATTGCTGGAATTGCAGGCGTGAGCCACTATGTATATTTGTTATATTTGTGACCGTGGCATACTTCCTAAACTCAGCTAAGATTATGTAATAATTTAGTTTTAGTCATGTTGTTTTTTGTAGTCTTTTTAAAAACAGTACATATCAGAAAGTGGATATTCTTTCCATACCTTTTTTGTTAAGAATTTTTTAAAATTATCAACATATATGAGATGTTAAAATTTATTCTTTACATATTGTGTTGCTGATGCATTTTCTTGCCTGATTTCTCTTATACAGTAAATTAATCTGATTTAATTTTGATATTCAGCTGCACTTGTATTCATAAAATAAATTTTACTTCCTTCATTTTTTGTAAATTACTGGACTTGTTTGATCTTCTTTTTTGAAGATTTAGCAGCAATTTGCATGAGAAGGATCTGTTTGTAATTTTTTTTTATTTCATTGTTATGCCTTTGCCAGATATGCTGGCCTTTGCCTTGAGAATCATTCTTTCCTTTTTTGAAAAAGTCTGTGTAAAATTCTGGTTCTTTCATACAAAATTGTAAATACTTATCAAAGAAGCCAGTGAATATGGATTTGCATTTGTTTGTGAGAATGAAGGATATACATTGCTTAATTTAAACGGCCATGTCTACCTCCTACTCCATCAACTTCTGTTCCTATCTTGATTATTTTTCTATCTACTTTCTTTGGTTTAATTTGCTTGTGTTACTTCATTATTTCTTTTTCACATAGGTATTTGAAATCCCAGAAATATTTTTACTATTATATTTTATAGACTACAATCCATATATATTTAAGTTTTCTGGAAATTCTCTATGCTTTTTTTTTTTTTTTGTCTGCATAATCCTTTCTTTCTCCCGCATTTAAAAAATATTTACTCTCATTGCTATATATTTATTTCAACTCTATCAGTACATAATTTCTTTATATTCTAGCTTTTTTCTATGGGCAAAAATCCTTCAGAAAGAAAAGTTACCAGATAAATACTGGTAGGCAAGGCTGTGACATATACAACAGATTTTCATTCCAGAGCCGTGGAGGGTCATGCAACGAGCAGCTGTGCACTGAAGCTTAGCGGGGCTGCACTTTACTCTGGAGTCAGCTAAGTTCCTAATGAAATGAGCAGCCACTACACTCTGACTGGCAAGGAGATAGGAATGCTCACTGAAGACAATAGCATTAGGAGCCCACGAGTTTTGAATACACATTGTGTGGTATTACATAACAAAAATATAATTAGGCATGGCAAGGAAATAAAATTACATAACCAAAATCCGAGAGAGAGAGAGAGAGAATTGGAGTTAATTAAAGAGACTATAAAACAACTATAAAACTTTGTTTTAGAAAGCAAAAGGTTAGAAAGTAGAGCACGATAGAGAGGATGTGGAGTTTGATGAGATGATTCAATCTATTAAAAATCAAATGGAAGTAAGAGGCATGTAAAATTTGGTATGCAAACCTAAGAACTCATTAATTCATTTCTCTCGTTAGATTCAGAGAAACAATGATGCGTAAATGTGAAGAAAAGGCTTTCAGGAAATATCAAAACTTTAAGCAGAGGGGCATGAGAGAATAAAAGAAAATGGGCCATAATATAAGATACATATATTAAAAAAAAAAAAGCAAAATGTGATGTAGAGTTTCAGATACTGTAGTTCCCAGAATGGAGGGAAAGAATTAATTAGAAGAAATATTTGAAAAGATAATTACAGAGAATTCTCCAATACCAATTAAAGAACTCAATCCACATAATTGCAAACATTCTATTTATTCCAAACAGGATAAATATATATGAAGAACATATAAAGTATTTTAGCTTTGTGACGTTAACAAGGATTAACCTTCAGTAGGTTTATACAGACCACATAAAACTAGATTTAGGAGTGAACAAGAGTTGTTGGTCAAAGGGTGCCTAGTATGAGATAGACAGGAATAGGTTTTGAGTTCTGCTGCATGCCAAGTTGACAATAGTCAGTAACGAAATATTACACATTTCAGAAGAACTGAGACCACAAAAATGACAAGTAGGGCCAGGCATGGGAGCTAGTGCCTGTAATCCTAGCACTCTGGGAGGCAGAAGCAGGACACTTGCTTGAGCTCATGCGTTTGAGACCAGCCTGAGCAAGAGCGAGATCCCTATCTCCAAAAAACTAGCTGGGCATGGTAGGCAACTGTACTCCCAGCTCCTCGGGAAGCTGAGGCAAGAGGATCTCCTGAGCTTCGTCACGGCATACTACCTGAGATGACAAGACTCTATCTCAAAAAATAAATAAATAAAATAAAAATGACAGGTAAGCATGGTGATGGATATGTGAAATAGCTTGATTTAATCATAGCATATTGCATACACATATTAAAACATCACATTGTATTCCACGAATGTATATAATTATTTTTTGTCAATCAAAAAAATGCTAACAAAATAAAAGTAGAGGTAAAAAAAAGTTTTAAATCAATCAGAGAAAAGTAACATATTACTGTACTTTTAAAAGAATAACAAAATAGATTGTCAACAGACTCCATAGTTTCCTTGAAAATATATTTAATACATAAATTCAAATTTTGAATTTGAATTTTGTACTGTCTATATTGGAATATAACAAAACACATTTTAATATTGTTGACAATGGATTTTTTTTTGGTATCAAACTGGTTATAAAGTAAGCGTCTACTTAAGATAAAATTAAAATGTATGTCACATTTATTGGTTTCCCTTTCACATCTTTAACCACATACATTTGTGCAATTTGTCTTTTTGTTTATCTTTTATACTATTGCCCCAAAGCTAATTGAATCTTTGTTTCTAAATCTACATGAATTTTCTTTTTTTTTTTTTTTTAATTATTTTTAAATTTTTTTGGCTGGGGCTGGGTTTGAACCCGCCACCTCAGGTATATGGGTCTGGTGCCCTACTCCTTTGAGTCACAGGTGCCGCCCCAGATTTTCTTAATTTTTTAAAGGGATGCAATTAATAACTATTATTGCCAACTTTGTATTTTTAGTGTGCATTGTATTCCATCGGGAGCGTACATGACTGAGTCACATTAAATTACTTTGTCTAAAAATCCAACCCAACAGAAGCCCTTGTGAGCAGGAAGGCACACTTATTCATATGCACACAAATAGCAGAAGAACGTCAGAATTAAGAATTAGAAAAATACAGTTCATTAAATAGCTGCATGAAATCAATACAGAAAGGCATACTTTTCTTTCTGGGGAATTCATTTCTCTTAAATATTACAAGGGAAGGAGGAGTTTGTCTCAAGTTTGTTTCATTTTGTTTCTTTTCAAAGTTCACTAGAAAAGCACCTTGCCTTCAAGGCACGTTATTTAATATGATGTTATCAATATAAAAGTTAGAGAAATAATGGCCTGTTGAAGTCTAAAATCATTAACAAAATAATTGACCTCCAACCCTAGTCCTAGATGCAGCCTGAAGAATTATTTGTTCTCTCACTTTCCTTCCTCTCCTCTCTCTCTCATCTTTTTTCATGTTCTTGAAACCCAATTCATTCCACTTCACTAGTTAGTATCACAATGAATTCCATTGCCAATGTCCAAATAACAAGTTAGTTACTACAGCCAAAGACCACCAGGAATTCATGTGCGGTTGAACAAGTTGGGTTAATTGTTGCAAAAGGAAGAACAGATACCACAGTGTGTTATTGGTAAGAGGGTGTTAGAAGAGGCCTATTATGGTATTGTGCTTTGGGAGGTCATTTTAGAATAAATTTAAGGACGTAGAGCTTCGCTCTGCTGGGACGTTTCAGGAATCAGGGGTATTTGATTCTTAATCTATGTAGGAGGAAAGAAGACTGGCCAGAGGCAAAGTTGTGACTAGTAAAGAAGCAGCCTGTGTTCCCATTAGCCTCACTAGGGATAATCTGGTCATGTTTTTGGACACTGCTCATGTTTTGCATATTCAGTCAAGATTGTGAAATGGTCTTGTTGTGTTTCAATCCATCATGGTCACAGAGTGAACTTAGCTGATGCTGTTATTTAGTGAAAAGGCTGTCACGCCAGAGTTTAGCTGGGAGTACATGACGAGCTCCCAGCTTTCCAGGAATAGTCTTCTGTCTATCACCATTAAGCTGTAAATCTTAAGCCCACCCTTTATCCAGAGATGGCTAAAAGTATGTCGTTTTAAAACATAAGGCCTGGGTTTGGTTGAATACTCAATTTTTCGTTTACTAACCACAATGAAGAATATCAACTTCTATCTCTTTATCTCCTTTAACTGAAAGTTGGACACAATTAACAGTAGCTTTCTCACAGAATTACCATGAAGGTTAAATTAGTTCTACATGTGAAGTTGTTGCAACAGTGCTTAGCACTTGGCAACACTGCAGGAATATTAGCTAGTATCATTTCATCAGTTTTCCTCTCCAGAAGGAAGCACTACCATGTCAATCCTGTGTATCCTTATTACCCCTAGGAGCGGGCCAAATACCCAGTCCCAGATGCTTCAAAGCCTTCAAGTCACTATATTAACAAGTTCCTGTAGACGGCTCCTGTCAAGGTCCATGAAGACTGACAGCCATCTGCAAATGAGGGCGAGTACCATTAACTCCTAATAATCTCATCTTAGTTTATCTTTCCTCACTTATCTTTGATTTTTTCACTTTACAGAGTAGAATGCTAACTCACTGATTAGACATCTAGAACATTGGTATAAATTGACCAGAGATAAAAATAAAAAAAAAAAAAACACCACTTGTAGAATGGTAAGATGAATATCTTATAATTTGTTATGTTTCAAGGAAAATTAAAACTTGTGGAGATCTACTCAACAACCAATTGACACGCTACTTTGCTTTTAAATTCTGCAACCTCAAACAAAATGCAAAAGAATAGCAGCCACAAAGCTAGTCCATACGGCAGAGTTTCAGCTCTCAGCTCTCAGGGGGTTCTACTGAGGTTGCATTTTTGATATCAGCTCCATGATCATTAATTCTCCTTTAGAGAGAAAAGTCGATTTCCTTAGTTTTAAGTGGTGACAGCGTGACTGATGGATGTTCCGGGTGAGGTCATGCTTTCTCACACCTCTGTGCCTTTGCACATGCTGCTTCTCAGGCTTAAATGCCTTTGCTCCATCTGCGCCTGGCTAACTTCCAATTCACAGTGCATGGTTTTGCTTAGGCGTCCTATCCTCCAAAGAGGTTTTTCTTAGAAAATGATTTTTAGTAGAAGAAAGAGACTGTGAACACATTGGGAGCTCTCTTAAGCCGGGGATGAAGAAGGAAAAGAAACAGCAAAGAGTGATTTAAATAACTATAAACATATTTTATTACTTCTCACGTTTGCCTGGACTGATCTTACCTCTATTCCATTTAAAAGAAATACTTTAAAATTGTAAAGTATAATTCAATTCATATTTAACCATATAATATAAATGCCTTAACTAATTTTATATCTAGATATCAATGTCCAGATCTCATTGTCTTAAAATCAGAATCAGATAATATCTCTGGAATGTGAGAGTTGCCAAGGAAACTGTGTGTGTATATATATATATATATATACACACACACACACACACACACACAAGTCAGAACGTAACATTAAATAACAAAATCCAAATTTGACTTTAAGGATAACACTCTTGAGGACACAGAATTCTAGTTTCTTATGCCATTATCATACATTAAGGACTCTTTATGCCCTATTAACAATATTGTTTTGTGCTTCAAAATAATTGTATCACTAAAATTTATCAATTGATGAAGTTCCTACTACTTGTTAAGATTAATTTTTTTCAGTTAGTTGAGAAACATTTATTAGAAACAAGAAAGAGTAAAGGTATTTATAATCTATGAATGTTCTAACACTCCAACTCACACACAATGATTCTACTACGTATCTTTTTTGAAGTCAGTATTGTAAGCAATAATTGCAGCAATATTTTACAGCAAAATTGTTGCCTTCCCTTTATGCAATTTTTAATCCTAGTTCCATTATGAAGCCTGTCATCACTTTCAGAATTTATTGAAAAGGAGAAGTTAAGATTCTTATAGTCTTAGTGTTAAAAGGAATTTTAAAAATAAAAATGATCTAATTGTTACTTTTACTTGCTCAAACAAGATCAACTAGTAGATCTCTTGGTCACTGTCTGCAGGTATGCTCATATCATGAGTATGAGAATTACCAAGCTCCAGTTTTAAATAATGGTAAGTGTTATGATTAGTTTTACTAGTCAATTTTGCTAGGCTACAGAGATATTGTCAAATATTATTTCTGATGTTTCTATCATGCTCTTCTCTTTTTTAAAATGAGATTAGCATTTATGTCTGTGAGCTTTGAATAATACAAATTACCTTCCATGATGTGGTGGGCCTTAACTAATTAGATGGAGGCCTTAGTAGAAAATGACTGACCTTTCACAGTAAGAAATAATTCTATCACCATATTTCTATTAGTATGACCTACTGCACATCCCCAAATTTCAAGCCTACTGGTCTACCTTGAAGATTTTTTTTTTTTAAATATATATATATTCACCAAGCTTCCATAATCACACGAGTCAATTCCCTAAGATCGGTTTTGCTCTCTCCCTCTGCTTAGGCATTCTCTCCCTCTCACTTTCTCTCTCTCTCATTTCTATTTCTCTGGAGAACCCTGATCAATAGTGTATAAAGGACTATCCTAAGTCCAGCTCTACTTTAGGGAAGTAAGAGGGTGAATATGTACTTGTGATTTCATAAGGGGAGGTGGATGTTAGACTAACAAGGTACAGAATTTTAGAGAAAAGAAGAAATGCCTATTTCCAAAATCTGAATACCCAAGAAGAGCTACAAGGAGCAAATTATAGATCAAATATTATTCATGCCCACAAAAATCCATTAACTTTCCTGATATTAAACTGTAACTTCAGAAATCAACCAATGTAGTTGTCTTTTACACTTCCATGGAAAATTATTTTTCTCTTCACAAAAAGAAAATTCAAAGGAAATCTTCAGGAATATAGTCTGTTGGTGAATTGGAAACATGAATAATGCTAGATGTCAGTAAAGAAAAACTGTCTTTCTTTATCTCACATTGAAAATTGTGTATGTTTTATTTAAAATCTTCTGCATTTGAAAACACAGTTACATAATTTGTTCATACCCACTACTGATTCTGTAGTCTCCATCCAAATGTATTGAATATAAAATACATTCTATGTTGATAGCATTACTCTTTGGACTAAGGACAAAAGGGGCAGCACTACCTCACGGGGAGCAGCAAGCTTGCCAGAAGGGAACTAGCATGGAAAACGGTTCTGAAAATATATTTTAGCCTTATATTTTCATTTAGTAACCTAAGATTATTTGTCATTGCTCCAGACTATTGACAGAAAAATATTCAGGAATTAGAAATTGTAGAGGCTGTTTATTTTCTAAAAAACAGCTTCTTAAATTCAGGGTGAGTGTATACGCAAAAGATTTATACGTGTCTATAGACTTAATTATGGTCACTGTCAGAAGTTCTGTAATAGCTTTATGGCAAGGTTATTCATGGTTGACAGAAAATTATTTTAATTGTGACATGACATGGTACCACCTATATATTTTTTTCAAATTTATTATCTTGGAAAAAGCACATTTGAATTAATGTAAAATATTGGGAAATATATCAGAGTGCAACTAGAGGCAGAGAGATAAATTAGAATTAAATTGCCTATCGACTCTCTCTTTCCAGGAGATCGCATAGGCTAAACCACTTGAAAAGGCATAAAACACGTCTGTCTGGGCTAACCCCCTACTCGTTTTACTCTTCAGAATTATAATGTTAAGATAAACAAATAAATTAGCAGATTAACAGGACAAACACAATGTCATCCATCTTTGCATAAATTCCAGGGTGTACTAGCAACGTTGACTGAGAAGAAAATACAGTGGAAGGCTTTTAAAAATCTCTATATGATGCGATGGAAATGTCTTGCTACATCTATCAAAAGGGTGTTTAGTCAAGTGGAACACAGAAGTCTGCGAATAGTTCTTTAGATTGACAGGCAATTGACTCTATTGGAGGGGAATGTAACTGGTAAAAACCCTAAAAACCAGAGGTTTGAATGTCTAAAGCATAACTTGGTCACTGCTGTTTTTTGCAAACTCTGAATTATGACAATCTCCTACAATTCAACAAAAATCTAGTTAAAAGAATTGAGGTAACAAAGAATTGCATGTTTAGCAGCTTAATTAACCTAAAATATAAGAATCAAATCCTAAATAATGAACAGATGCTCAAATCTACATCCGGATGAAAATGTTATAGATTTTAAAATCTCATGACACCCTCTAGAAATGTGTGAAAACCTGTAGATGACGGTAGCTGGAGTGTGATATCATTTCTGATTTTAAGTTCACCTTTAGATATGTTTCTTCAGATACGCACTTTATCAGATATATACAGTTTTACATCAGTTTGAGTATCATTATGTTTTCCAGCGTGTATTTGGGATTTCATGGTAACGCTTGCAAATTTATATGCATTTTATATATGAATATTTTGTTATCTGTATGAAGATTAATGAAATATCAATTATGAAATAAAATAATACTGTAGTCATTATTTTAAAATATGATTTCTAGGTTTAAAGGAATTTGGACTTTCTTAATTAGACAGTTACCTTCCTATATAACACAGACTCTTGAACCCAGAATATTTTTCAGTTTCGTGTAAGAGACACTCATTCGTATTTAAATTATAGTTCTTTGTGAGTTCAAGTTTGTTTCTACCTGTCAAAGAAATGGTTCTATGTGAAGTTAAACTCAAAAGGAAAATTCATATTGCAAAACAAAGCAATTCTGTATTGTATCAACATTCTCCACTTTCTACCATTGAATAAAGCTTGTAGGAAGTACAAAAGTAAATTATAATTAACAAATTCCATCAACAACCACACACTACTATGGTTGCCTTTTATGAGTTATCATTCCACCTTTTATTTACTGAGGTATGGATTAGGTTGTCACCTGACAAATACTATCTTACAAAAGTCACAGTATTAGAGAGGAGAACTTTCATGTTTTATTTGGAAAATATTATTTTGTTTCAAAGATAATAAAGAAATATACCTTGAACGTTTCTAGGTTTCTGTTCTATTGTTCTACTTTGGTAATATTTAGATAAACATTTATAACTTTTCTCAAAAAAATTAGTATTAGAATATTATCCTTTTTATTTATTTATTTATTTATTTTTTGAGACAGAGTCTGAAGCTGTTGCCCTGAGTAGAGTACTGTGGTGTCACAACTCACAGCAATCTCAAACTCTCTTGGGCTTGAATGATTCTCTTGCCTTAGCCTCCCAAGTACTGGGACTACAAGCGCCTGCCACAGTGCCTGGCTACTTTTTGGTTGTAGTTGCCATTGTTGTTTGGTGGGTCCGGGCTGGATTCCAACCCGTCAGCTATGGTGTATGTGGCTGGCACCTTAGCTGCTTGAGCTACAGGCACTGAACCAGAATGTTATCCATTCGAATGTTACTTCTCCCTTAGTTTATTAATAAATACTAATGCTGAGAGGTAAAGTTATTATGTGCTACCAAGTTTGAGGCATTGTTCTATGAAATAGCCTTATGAAAGCTACTCTTAAGCGAGCCTTACTCTTACTGGTGTTTCTAGATGAGAAAACCAAGTTAGACGTAATGTGTGCAAGTCTCCAAAGCTCCTCAGCCCCAAAAGCCTGAAAAGCCACGTAAACAGGGTTTTATTTATTTATTGCATTTTATTTTTTTTTCACTATTGTCCTAAATACAACATCCTCTACTGTTGTTCTAAGTCACATGGACTCCAAACTTTTTTTTTTTTAGGATATAAAAGTATAAGTTCTTTTATCTTAGAAAGAGAGGGCATGAGAGAGGGAAAGAAATGGAGGGAGAGGGCAGGGCATCCCAAAGAAAGAAGAGAAGGATGCCGCCTGGACTCCAAACTGCTTTAGGAATCTGTTGGACATCTATGAAATGGGACATTTCAAACCAGTTTTTTGGTTAAAAAAAGATAAGATAAAATCAGATAATTTTATCATTGATAAAGATCTAGTTGAATCCAGATTCTACCACTTACTATTTCGGTGGGCAGTTTGCTTACCTCTTCTGTGCTTTATATGCTCTACCTGTAAAACTTGTGTATTAATAATAATAATAGTGAAAATGCTTGCTGTGAGTGTTGTTCTGAGATAAAATTAAATAACTCGTGTAACATAATTTGTGTAATATTTTTACGTTTTCATATTCTCAGAATCGAATAAGGTGGTTATTACATAATAACCAATCAATGGTTGATAGTATTAGTAATATTACTAGTATTATTTTGACCAGAATACTAAGATTATTAAAAGAACGCATTTTAGTACTCTATTTAGTAAGTTTATAGATGTAAAGGTTAGCAATTCTAAAATGACAGGTATACAAAGTTTTAAAAAATAAGTGAAGAATGGAAGGTAATGAGAGCCGGTCTTCTGAATGTCAGAGAAGTCGTAAATATCCTTGGATGCTCTACCCTCCAGAAGTGGAGCCTCATCTCCTTTCTTTCCTGGGTGCAGATTGGATTTAATGATTCACCTCCAGATACTCAGGTATGGAAAGGAAAATGTAATGGTGATACGATAGTGCAGGGACATTACCATGGCAGCACTCCTATAGAGAAGGCTGAAGCTCACACCCTTCAGCAAGAGATAAAACAGAACATCACATCCTTGACTTGTATTCTGTCATCCTTGACTGTCACATCCTTGTCTTGTATTCTGACAAGTTGTGATTAGAAAAGCGTTTGATCTCTGTGTTGTTTGTCCCCCAAACCCATAACTTTAGCCCAGTCATAACGAAAATATCAGACAAACCTCGCATGGGGGCATTTTTTTTTTTTAAAACACCTGACCAGTGGTCTTCACAACTGTCAAGCTAATAAAAAACATATTTTGAGAAACTGTCACATATCTGAAGAGAATAAGAAGACAAATACAGCCAAGATACAAGATACTATCCAGCAAGCGACCCTGAAACAGAAAAAGGATGTCAGCATAGACACGAATGAAATACAAATTCAGTGGAGTTTCCATCATAGTAACGTGCCAATGATAACTTCTTAGTTTTGATTAAAGTACCACGGTTACTTTAAAGTTAGTGAAAAGTAGACCAAGTATATAATGAAACTCTTTGTACTATCTTTGCAGCTTTTCTATAAATCTAAGTTTATTTCAAACTAAAAAAAGTTTTTTATAAAAAGAAATAGCTATGGTTATGAAAATGTAACTTTTAGGATAATGAAAGATGTCCTGTGTAACAGCACGAGGACACATCATCATGAAGTGGTAAATCCCCACATGACATAGTAATTGTTTTTCTGTTGTAAGGTAGTGCTCTGATTGTGTCTGTACTATAACAATCCATAGATAGCTTTACATTTATGACTATTAACTTGGTAAATGACCACCATGCCATTTTTACCAAATCAAGCGATCATATCTGAGTAATTACACAATTTGTAAAATGTCCTAGTAAAGTTCTCATTTCTCCCTTATCAAAGGATTTTTCATTTTTACAGAAGAACAACTTACATCTTCCATCTACTATTAGACAATTCATGTATTACTGTAGGCCGTCTTTGGAATATATTAACATAACTGCATAGACATGGTGGGTGTTTATCATGGTGGAAAAAGTTGCCAAAAGTTCCCTCTTTTGTATCCCTTTAATCGCAGGTGGAAAATAATTTACAAATTCAGGTTATTCCTCATAGAAACCAAGCATGTGAGAATTTGTTGAATCTTGCTTTATAAAATTTGGTATTATTTTAAAATTTCATTTTGTAACAAATCTTTAAATTCAACACATATAAAGAAATATATAGTTTAAATTCAATAAAGGAAAGGTAAGTACCACAAAGGCTTCCCAGTTTACTTCAGTCAATCTCTGCCTCGGTGATTTGTCTTTGCTGAATCTCCAAATCATTTTCTTCTTTTATTTTTTCCACTTTATTAATTCTGATGGTGTTAAGATATTGTTAACCTATTTAGTCTCAGTTAGTGTCACATGCATTATTTAAGTGAAGATGGTAGAAAAAGTAGTTATATTTCAAATTGAAATAAATGTTTTAATTCTTGAACCATTCATTAACTACTAAAATATTTATTGCTAGCATTTAGACATCACACCATAAAATAAAAAACCCTGCCAAGTGTTCTTTGTGTAAGTAATGGTTGAATAGATACACTAAAAAGATTAGTTGCTATGAAAATCTATTAACTCATGCATGTTAATAATTTAAAGCCCTACTACCATGTTTATCTTGCTGTATAAAAATCTATGTCATGCTTTGTAGGAAATTTAGAGACACCTTCACGAATTAGTGTATCTGTATAATATTTGTACCTAATATCAAATTGTATGTAAAATTAAGAGGTGACCTGACATAAGAATGACCTTTTGGAGAAAGTTAGCTTGGATATAAACATAAACATCTTCCATTTGACAGTATGATTTACTTACTATGTGAACTTGAAAAGAATTTGTAGTATACATAATAATTGAGTTAAGGTACTTGATAAAAGGGAAAATTCTGACAAGGTTTGATGTCCCTGAGAAAGTATCTCTAATAGGGACCAATGTCTTTGCTAAGTTTGGAACTGCTATACAGACAGATCAGTAAAGTTTTCTATTTATTTATTTATTTACTTTTGAGACAAACTCTCTTTCTGCTGCTCTGGCTAGAGTGCAGTTGGCAGACTGCAACTTCAAATTCCTGGGCTCAAGCAATCCTCCTAGCTCCTAGGTGGCTGGGACTACAGTTGTGCACTATTGGGTACACCTAAAATTTTTCATCTTTCAACAAAAAGTAAACAAACTAAACCAAAATAAAGAAAAAATTTTAAAAAATCACACACATACATGCACATGATAAACTGAAAAAAAGAGGAAGTTTGAGAAGGGGAAATATCTTACCAAAAACAACGGGATGCCAAAGCATAATAATATCCTTGTAAGAAAGCAAATCAGAAACTGAAAAAGCCCAATAATGATCTTTTCTAGGGAGCTAGCATTTGAAGCACATAGAATAAAAAGAAGATAATTAAAATAATCAAACCCCATAACAGAGACATCACTCTAAATAGTTTTTATCCTTTCATATCACTTCCTTCCCAATATTGTATATAACTATTTTACAAATTGTCTACTACTATATATTTTATGTTTTACTTTTATTATTAAAGTTACTTGTTTCTCACTGTTTCTACATGTATTCCTACATGTTTAAGGGAAACCTAATATTATTATTTATCTATCGCTGAATATTAAAGGACAGATGAGATGCAGTTTCAGATGTATATATTTATATGTTTTCAGGTCAATAAGTGAAGAAAATTTCAATTCCTTTGCTTCTCCCTTCTTTATGAAGTAGTAGGCAAGATCACTGGGTGATAATTTGTAAGCATATGAAGAGAAGACTTATTGAAGAAACATAGTAAGATTTCTTTCACACTAGTCTAGGTGATCATGAATGTGTATTGGTGCTGTTTACTCATTTTTTTTAATGACACCTGGTAGCAAGCAGGCACTTCTGTATAGGTATGAAAAAAATAGATGGTTGTGTTTATCTACAATTCCAGCTTTTCCAAAATGAACGATATATAAAACAAAAGAACCAGAGATTTTAAGAAATTGGTAAGATAGTATTTATAGAAAAAGTTATTGGAAACCAAACTGGATATAGATATGAGCTTAGTCACTTCAAGCTGCTAAAGCAAAGTGTCTTAGATTGAGTGGCTTATAACCAACAGAAATTTATTTCTCACACTCTGGAGGTCGGAAGTCCAGGATAATTGTGCCAGTGTGGTTACATTTTAATGAGCACACCCTTCTGCATTGAAGACTACAGATTTCTAGTTGTACCTTCACGTTGCTGAAAGACAGAGAGAGCTCACCCGGTCTCCTTGGTAAAGGCACTAACCTCATTCAAAAGGGCTCCACCCTCACATCTTCATGGCTTAGTTATTATTCCTCAAAGGTCCCAGATAACATCATATTGGTGATTAGATTTTAACACAAGAATTTGGAGGAGGAGTGCAAACACTGAGTCTGTAACAACAGGGAACTCTAGATAGGAATGTATATCCAAAGAAAGCTAACAGGGCCGCAATTGGCTCACATCTTCATTTATAGAAGAAACCCAGAGAATCCCCACTTTACTCTGACAATGTATTACTTTCACTATGGCAATGTCTAAGCATAATTTATAAATATAGAATGAATACATGGCAAAAATTTATTTAATGAGAAAATCAGCAGGATTGTAAATCTGGTTGAATGAGGATTTGAGCTACAGAGATTTATATAGTCAGTCAAAAAAAGCCATGCTACAATACGTTTGTTAAATTAGAGACAAAACTTTTAATATCCTGTAGTGTGACACAACTGAAAGCTTTGCAGTTATATTCTCTACCATACATAAATCATATTAATTTGTATTGGGAATAAGATAGACAAGAAAACATATAACATCACAGAGTCTAGCCTCTTACCAATAGCAAATAATATGTCAAAAAACAAAAGCGCTTTTCTTAGATAATTAAATAGTCCCTGAATCGGTTTGTTAGATAACACTTCAGAGTGATGTCGAAAAGACAACATGGTCCTTCCTCTGGCCTTATATCTATATGGCAGGAGACTTTACTTAACAAAAGTAGTACAGATTATCTGTTAAAACTACAGTTAATTTTTAATAGACTTTTTTCTTTTCTTAACCCTGGATAGACACATGGAGACTAAAAGATGCATGTCTTTACCTACTTAATAGCCAATTATTATTTTCTGAAATTTCCACTGGTAGAAATTTTGACAGCAAGGGATGAGTGATCATGGGTTTCTCCATCTTTTCAGGGTGTCCTGGGCAAAAACTGAGGCCCAGCACTGAACCCTCATCTCTGACAGCTTCCCATCTGTTCTCTAATTCAAGTCATCCAAATGTTGGCATTGGCCATCCCTGAGCATGGTTCTTCAATGTTGTGTAATCCCCCTGAGTCGTCATAGGGACTTACCAGTATCCTCATATTACCTAGGGAGTGAAGCCCTCATTTCACTCTACAATGTCCTTCTCCGTTCATGAGAACCAAGAGCAAGGTAAACCATTTCAAGGTTGTTCTGTGTTGTCTCATATCTGAACTCAGTTTCTCATGGGTTTTCTCATCTCTATTACTGATTTTTCTATTCACAGGAAATGATTAACAGAAGTAGATATTTATATTTTCCCATCCTTCTCAAACTGCTTATTATGAAGTAGATTTGTGTGTGTTAATATTTTGTTGTACAAAAGATACTTTGGATTTAATGCAGTGGTGTTTTAATTTATCTGTAAGCAACTTGACCATAATCTTTACAAATTTCTCTGTTATATTAAAAATTGACTTTAGGAGAGTTCAATGAGCCAAAATCTGAAAAAAGTGTACTGTTAAGCCTGGACAGTTGCAGCTTTTCATAACACTCCGACATAGTTATGCATTTTTAATGAATGTTTGTGAATCCATATTTCTAATTATTCATTAAAATTCATTGTTAGATTCTATGAATATGCTATGGCATGAATTTCCATGAATACAAAATGAAAATCAGTGCACATGATGTTAAATCTTCAGAAACACTTTCCCAATATGATATTAGAATTCATAATTATAAAAACTTTATAAAGTCACATCTCTTTACTGGTAGTTGTTGTTTAAAATTAATTGCATATATTTGCACATTAATAGTCTGACCAAAATGGTAAAATTAATTACTAAAGTTAAAAAATGAACAAGTGTTCGTTTATGTCAGAAATCGTTATCCCAGGAAGAGTTTCTGAGATGAACCTCCACTGTTACACCTGTGAAATATTAAAAGAAAAACACAAAAAACAAAACAAATATGCATGACTTAGACTTTATTAATATAACTCTTTAGTATACATAGATGTATTTTTAAAAAATTCACTGCAAATTTGCATGCAACTAAATACCTCTTATTTTTTGGCATTTACAGCAATTCCTATTTCAACTTTCTGAGCATTTTTTATCAAGCTTTTATAAAGGCAGAAAAGGCTAGCTCTTGTTCAGGCACTTGTATAGGAAAATGTTCACTTTTTTAGTTAATGGAGAGACTGTTGTTCTAGAATTGGTCATTCAACAGAGAACCAGACACACAAGGGACCTTGCTCAGAGAGCTTATATATTCATATAGGGAGAGAAGAGTATGCAAACACACAAGCATTTATTCATACACAGCAGCTGAACTGGGAAAAGCTACAAGGAAAAAGAAGCAGGGCACAGAGATATAGAGGAGAAGAAACTAATATTTAACAAAAGATGGCCTGAAAGTTATCTGGGAAGAGTTGGCACCATGCTGCGATTTAAACTGAGACACACTGCAATTACTAGCAGATGCATAAGGGAAAAACATTCAGAGAAGGAGCTCCAACAGCAAGAGAGCCTGGGTAGGAGTGGGCTTGGAATAGTCACAGACCAGCAGGTAACCAAAGTCCATGGAAGAGACGCCCCAGCAAGGCAGAGGGTTGGGAGAGGGTTGAGAGCCAAATTAGGAAAAGAGCTCTCTTTCTCCTCCTCCTCTTTGGCTTCTTTCTCCTTGTCCTTATCTTTCTTCGATACAAAGGTCTCATTTTTTTGCCCAGGCTGGTATCAGTAGAACTCCTGTCCTCAAGTGATCCTCCAGCCCCAGCCTCCAAAAGGTCTGGGATGACAGGCATGAGCCACTGCACCTGGCTAAAAGGAATTCCTTTAAGCATAACATAAGGACTTTAAGTTTTATGCTAAAGAATAACATAAACATAATTAAAATTTTAAAATAACATTTTTGCTGCTTTATAGAGAATAAGCTATAAACATGAACAGGAATGGAAGAAAACTAGTTAGTGATGACAAAAGGTCAGACAAGATATACTGATGGTTTACATTACAGTGATAAAAGTGGATGCCTCTTATATTCAAAGGGTTATGTTTAAAAAGGGGGGGGGCATGTTTTTACAATATCTACCTTCAATAGACATCGAGAGCTTGCCCACCAATGCTATTGAGGTCACAGTTTTAGTAAACCTAAACAATATTTTGAATAAAGTTTTAAAAATACACTTTTGAGGTTGAAATTATTTCAAATTTTATATATTTAATACAAATATTTTTTAAAATAGCTAAATGGACAAAAAAATACCATGAATCCTACCATGTAAAATCACGTTGTGTTGTTTTATCTTTTTGCCATTTTTTTCTACATATATTTGTGCCTTTTTTTTTTTGACACACAGTCTCACTCTATTGTCCCAGGCTAGAGTGCCCTGGCTTCATAGCTTCCAGCCAACTCCAAACTCCTGGGTTCAAGAAATCATCTTGCCTCAGCCTCCTAAGTAGCTGGGACTGCAGGTGTCAGCAATGATGCCCAGCTAACTTTTCTACTTTTAGTAGAGATAAGGTCACACTCTTATGTAGGCTGGCCTTGAACTCTATAAATCAAGCAATCCACCTCCACCTCCCAGAGTGCTAGGATTACAGGCAAGAGCCACTGTGCCCAGCCATATTTGTGCATTTTAATCAAAATGATACTATTGATGCAATTTGGGAACCTGTTTTAACTAACTTATGTTTTCATTCCTTTGGTGTTCCCATAACATTAGAGGATTTTTATAGTTTTTTCAATGCTATAAAAATATTTATTACACAGATATGTCAAAATTCACTTAATCAAGTTATTTATATTCTTTTATTTCTTTCTTTTTTTTTTTTTTGGTGGGGGCCGGGTTTGAACCCACCACCTCTGGTATATGAGGTCTGG
>NW_003852431.1:15788076-15795532 GCF_000181295.1 Otolemur garnettii
CACAGAAACCAGAAACTCTTAGGCTTAAGCGATCCTTTTGCCTCAGCCTACCACGTAGCTGGACTGTCTCGCTCTTGCTCAGTCTGGTCTCAGACTCCTGAGCTCAAGCAATCCACCTGCCTCAGCCTCCAAAAGTGCTAGGATTACAGCTGTGAGGCACCACCCCCAGCTAATCAGGTTTTTCTTTCAACTCAAATTCTTAAAGTGGTATTGAAAAGATAGTCAACTAAATGCATAGACTGCAATGAATGCACGGGTAATTTATAAACACTGAGGTTTTTTAGATTTCTATTGTCAATGTGCTACTTTTTCAGATCTATGTGTCCCTAGAAATCTTGATTTAGCTGTGTAGTTTAACATGCAATTCAGTTTATCTCTCCAGTCTGTATTCCAAGGTGCAAGTCTTCATATTCCTACATAAATTACATTTTCTGATTGCTCACAGTGTTCCTGCATATGAGATCCAGGACCTACACATACATTTTATTGGATACTAAGATTATCCTTCTGTTATCATTCCTCCAAAATAGAATCTTCTACTAAATTCTATACTTCCATTGATGACAGTCATAAATTAATCCGAACCAGAGAACTCCTATAACTTCCAGACACTTCTATTTCTCTCACTTCACTTTCATGATATTATCTCCATGGGTGATGCACAAAAACCTCTCTAAACTTCCCACATCTCCTCATCTATGTTTATATGTGAGTCCATAACCTCAGTTTCTTTTCATCTTTCACTGGACTCTAGCTAATTTTGTAACACCTTTTTCTGTCTTCATCTTCATTTTCTCATAAATCAATACGGTGATAATTTTTTTCTGTACTTTTATTATTCAATGATTTCTTCTTCTTCTTTTTTTTTGCAGTTTTTGGCCGGGGCTGGGTTTGAACCCACCACCTCTGGCATATGGGGCCGGCACCCTACCCCTTTGAGTCACAAGCACCACCCTCAACGATTTCTTCTTATCTTTATAATGATTTAAACCTCTTTAGATTAACTAGATCCAAACTAGACTTGAGTTTTCCAATTCTTCCTAGGTCACTGCATTCTGCAATAATATCGGACTAATTTGCAGTTTTCATATATGCCACGTTATTTATAACTTTCTCTTTCTTATATGTTCTTTTCCTTTTCTCCCCTCAACGTAGTTCTTTCTCAATACATTAAAGTTCCCAGGCTCCAACAAAAAGCCTGACAGTAACTGAATCTAGGGACTGTCTTAGGGCTTTACCTTTTCTGGGACCAATGTCTTTTCTCCAGCCAGACACAATTCACCAACAATTCCTTTGCAATATGTCTAAACCTCATTTGTAGTTTAAATTCTATATCCACTTATACCATGTGCATTGTCTTAGCATGTAACTCAATTTCTTTTTTGACTATCTTTTCAGCTAAAGAATTGTAGATTGTTCACGGTTGTATATCTAGTGTCTTAATAGTACTAGCCATAAGTAAAAGTGAATATTCTATGTAATTCAATTCCAGCAATATATAAATAATAGCTACTAAATAAGATAGAACTATTTAAATAGTTCTCCTTAAAGCACTGAACAGTTCCTTACCCCAAACCTGTCTAATCCTGTCTTTGTCACGTGATCTGTGTGGATGATTGATTGCATTCCAAGTCTGGGGATAGATTGCTTCTCCATGGGATTTGACTAACAACCTCCTTTTGTATTATCTAAGAGATTTCCTGGTATCTGCAGTTACTTAAAGTTCACACATTAAAATGCAGAAATATCATCAACCACATTTCTTCAGTGCTGGCTATTACTGTTTTTTAATTCAGTACTGCTCTTTTAAATTGGTAATTCAATAATTTAGCTTTGCATCTTATATCCAAAGCACGCTCTGGAAAATTACCTGTGCAACTGCTTCCACTGCTGAGCTGTATAGGAAATGACTGCCTTCTAGGTGGAAGGATGTCTTTAAATGATTTCCTCTAATATTAAAAAAAAATTCTTAGTCATTTTCTCAACAAGAAAAGAACAATGAAGGGCCCTACTATAACCTAACACTCACTTCCCTGCAGCTGCCAGTTCCTACTAACACTGACACATAGGTAATCTTTACCAGTTGAGATCCAGACAGGAGAGCAAAAATCACACCAATTATTTTCTTAATTAAATCATAGCAGTGTACATTAATACTATCATGGGGTACAGTGTACTGTTATTGGATACAATTTGAAGTACTTTCATCCAACTGGTTAACATAGCCTTCATGTCTTTTTCTTAGTTATTGGGTTAAGACATTTATATCCTACATTTAGAGAGATTCACATGTACCCTTATAGGATGAACCAAAGGCCTGATCCCACCAATCACCCTCCCTCCATCCATCCTTCTTCCTCCCCTCTCCTCCCTCTCCCCTCTCCCCATATTCCTGGGCTAAAATTGGGTTATAGCTTTCCTATGAAAGCTATAAATTAGGTTCATAGTAGGGCTGAGTGCATTGGGTACTTTTTCTTCCATTCTTGGGATACTTTGCTAACAAGAATATTTTCCGTTCCATCCATGTAAACATGAAGGAGGTAAAGTCTCCATCTTTCTTAATGGATGCATAGTATTCCACGGTGTACATGTACCACACCAATATTTTGAATGTAAAATTAATGTAAGAAATTAACCTATCATTGGAGGACAGAAAGGCAGAGGGGAAAACAGGCACAACAGAAATACTTCCAGGAAAGGAACACTGTCCCTGGAGTTTTATGATGAAAGGAAAGATGTTGGGGTTTATCAGAGCCCAGAAGCTTGGAGGAGGACTTAAACTTCCAAGGGGAAGAGTCGCCTACCTAGGGTTGGAATCTCGGGAATAGGAAGCACAGCTTCTTCAAATCCAGAACTCTGGAGTCCAAGAAGAGGACACTGCCCATCTGGTGCTGGTGTCTCTGATGGCAACCAAGAAGCTGGTTCCAATAGAGTTAAGAAACATTAGAAACTAGACCAACTGCTTGTGGCAAAGTAAAGATTGGGCTTAAGAAGAGGCTGAGAGGAACAGTTAACACACAGGAAGGAGCAAGCCTCTTTTTTTCTCCTCCCCTTTCAGTTTCCCTCTAGTGAGACTCTATTGGCAAAAGTCCAACGGAGAATGACCGGCCAAAGGAGAAACATGGTTTGCAAAATCCCAGCCCCAGGACAATGAAATGAAGTATAGAAGTGGAAACGTAGAGTAGAGACGAAGAAGCTTAACATCAGCCCGCCAAGCCTTCAGACTGTGGCCATCGGTTTGAGGCCCTTTGTGCAAATAAAATCACAGTTATACTAAGGCTCTCATCAGAGAGCTTCCCCCAAACACGGGCTTCGGCGTTCTATGTGAGCAACATCTGGAGTGCTGTCAACCTATAGGTGACCAGTATGGCGGCATCATATTCCTGGTCCGTGATTTGTCACTCACAGAAGGGAAGTTAAATTCTTTGGAATCCTTCATTATGAAAGATTCCATAATTTTATCTATTTTTTCCCTCTGGCAGAGAGATAAAATCAGCCTAAATGTCTCATAGAATGCTTTATTAGAGTGAACCAATTAGGAACTAATTATTTCCATGCTGATATTCATCAGCATATTCCTTTATATGTGGACAAATACCTCATCTTGCTGAATTTCATTATTTAGATGATTGCACTGGCATAAAAGCTATAATTATACTTCTTGCAACTGGCTTGCCCCCAACATCCAGCGAAGTTCCAGACAATTAGCGGGCTCTCAATATATTTTTTGTTAAATTCACGAGTATTATTTATTCTTTAAAATATCACCTTGAGAGACATATTTAATAATTTTAGAATACTAACTAGAACATCAGAGGTTTTTCCAAAATAGCAGTGACCTGAAAGTGTTAAACTTATTTCCAAAGTTACTAGCTCTAACACAAAAACTTATGCATTATGAGACTGTGCCTTCAAAAGATAGGAAAGAATTTTACTTAATGCTTAATTATACAATGTGAATTCAATATGCATGATTTAATGTTGATTAAAAAGCCTTAGTATTTTTAAGTTTCTGTATTTTCATTAAGGGGAATGAAAGCTGCAGGCTGATTCATTTCTTTCAATCATTGACTCTCATTAAAATACATTTAAAATGTATAATAAATCATAATCCTCAGTGCAGTCATATGGAGTACAATGAATTAAAGGTCCCAAATACTCTTTTTGTTTTGTTTTGTTTTGATAATTCTTTTTTTATTGTTTCAGGTTCATTGAGGGTACAGAGAATTAACTTATACTGTTTGCATTTGTTCAGTAAAGTCTCTCTTATAATTGTTTCCTAGCCCCAAAGGATGTGTCACCCACCTTAACCTCTCATCCTCCACCTTCTTTCTCTCTCCTCACTCCCTCTTTCCCCTACCTTCCACCTTGAATTGATTTGAGTTTTTCACTTATGTGGGTTTGATAAATATCTAAAATATTCTTTGAAAGGATCTACTTTAAATATAAGAATACAAATGAAAACATATACACATATACATCATATGCACATATACACACATATTACATGGATTCATATTAGCTATAAAAATATCTATTTATGGAAATACATTATAAATACTTATATTCATAAATTATTTAAAATAAAGTAATAACTTCTATAGAGTATTATATATTATATGCTTTATATATTATCTATCAATAGTCAAATTTATGTTTTATATCAATTATATATACCTCTACATAAAATCAGTCTATCATATTTCTTAGTATTGTAATCAATATTTATTAATGAATAACCATATTTTATCCATGGTATAATACACAAAGAACATGTAGAAAAGAAGATAGTATTTATCCTCAAGGAAATTGCTGCCTTTAAAGTTTTTTTTTCTGAAATCATTGATTTCCCATTCTATTGAAGCAGGTTTCAATTAAATTCTGAAATAGTGGTGGTGCTAATGATAATAAATATTTAAAACAATTACAAGAATAATAATAATGGATTGAGTTTTCATGGGAGTCTATATTTCTCAAAATGCTTTTGCATACATATATTTCTTATTTCTCATCTCAATCTATGCATTACTGCTAAGATGTAGAACATTTGAATATTATCTCCATTGCATATCTAAGAAAAATAAAGTCAGCATTAAGTCATAAATAAACATATTTTTATACAGTCATGTCTCCATACAACAATACTTCAGTCAACAAGCAACTGCATATGTGATGGTGCTTCCATAAGATTATGAAAAATACCTATTGTCTAATTATATTGTAGCCATGGTAACACTGTAGTGCAACACATTACTAGCATGTTCATGGGATTGCTGATGTAAACAAACCTACTTTGCTGCCAGTCATGTAAAAATACATAGCATCGGCAGGCACCTATAGTCCCAGCTACTTTGGAGGCTGATGGCAGAAGGATCGCTTGAGCCCAGAAGTTTGAGGTTGCTGTGAGCTGAGCTGATGTCATAGCACTCTAGCCCGGGGCAACAGAGTAAGACTCAATATCAACAAAAAAGAAGTGCACAGTGACATCCTGGGCTTCCCCATGCGCTCACCACTCACTCACTGATTCACCTAGAGCAACTTCTGTCCTACAAGTTCCATTCACAGTCAGTGCCCTATATCAGTGTAGGATAGTTTTAATCTTTCATTTTAATCTTTCATACCATAGTGCACTGTACTTTATCCATGTTTAGATATATAAACACTAACCATGTGTTACAACTGCCTTCAGTGGTCAGTATAGTCATATACCGTACAAGTTTGTACCCTAGAACAATAGCTTATACCCATAGGTTTATGTAAGTATACTCCATCACGTTCATGAACTCGCCTAACGATGCATTTCTCAGACAGTATCCAGTATCCTCTTTCTTAAGCCAACATGACTGTATAGTAATAGTTATATATATAATTGAATTTAAAATGTTAGTTTCAAAATTTTCCTCCTCACTTAAATTATGCTATTTTTTCACATGCTGCTATATAAAATCTGTAATTTTCTAGAATTTGAAGCAAAAGCTTGGTTTGTTGGTTGCCCTTGAGATGGTAAGGTTGTTCAAAGTTTCTAAACGTAAAAGACAATATCAAGCTTTGGTTAGCTTTCTACATTCCATAAGGATCTCAGTTATGTGTTTCCTTTTGTAATTCCCTAAACCCAAAGCAGACTGCATTTTCTTTTCATCTTTGCTTCAGCAGCAAAATTCTTAATTCTGCCTTAGAAAATGTATTTTATATAAATATTTCCTCAGTTTTCTCTGACACATGTGGAATTTATTTGATTTGACTACTAAAGGAATAGAGACCTTGAAATGTCTAATATTGTGCAGACATCTAGGTTATACTTATCTATATAAACTCATTCGTATGTTAGGAATTTGGGATGGCATCTGGGATCCTAGATTCCCTCATATGGATGTTCTTCATGAAGGATGAATTGCCAAAGAGGAAAAGCAAAAAAAAATTTATTGGTCTAAGCGAGCAGATGATAACCTCTAAATTCAGGAGTCTCTCAGTGGACTCTGTTGGGTCTAAGTCAGGACACCTGCAAAGAGTACTTTGTAAGTGAAGCCACTGCTTTCTCGGATTCTTCATGCCCATAGCTTTAACCCAAGGGCACAAATAAATGCCAAGTACATCTATGAAAGTAGCAATAAAAGCATGAACGTCAGGATTGGGCAGGAGAATCTAGTTCACAGTGTGTTTGCAAGGTTAAGGTCACGGTTGACTCTAGAGCTTGGATACCTCTTGCTTATTGTCTCAAATGACAAAGAGTTGGCCTTTATCACCTCCTTTCAGCCAGTCAATAACTGTGGGAAGACCCTTGGAAGAAGGTGGTACCTTGGGCTGATATTTCCCTTTAACCGAAGGCAAGTCTCAAGGAGAGGCACAAGTGTGAATATTCACCCGATGATATTTTTATTGGAACAGAGAGATGGATGTGTTGGTCCACAAAGAGGTTATCATCACCTTATTTATGAGAATACATTTTTTTTTTATTAAGACAGACTCTCACTCTGTTACCTTGAGTAGAGTGTCACAGCATCATAGCTCTCAGAAACTTCAAACTCTTGGGCTCCAGCAATCCTCTTGCTTCAACTTCCAGAGTAGCTGGGACCAGAGGTGTCCAATACAATGTCCGGCTAATTTTTCTATTTTTAGTAGGAATAAGTTCTTGTTCTTGCTCAGAATGATCTTGAACTCCTGAGCCCAAGCAGTCCACCCACCCTGGCCTTCCAAGTTGTAGGATTATAGGCATGAGCCACTATGCCCAACCCAATAATTTTTCAAAGGTTAAATATTTCCTATTTCTTGTTAAGTTTACTTCTATGTGTGCAATTCTTTTGTTGCTATGACTAATGCAATTATTTTTTCCATTATATTTTCTATGAGATTTTTTACATGTGATGTAAGAAAACTATTGATTCTTGTCTATATACTAAGTAACTAAGGACGTTACTGAATTACCTTCTATTTTATTATCTTATTTGTATGATTATCC
>NW_003852431.1:15797036-15803865 GCF_000181295.1 Otolemur garnettii
GATTGTCTAATTTTTATAGTATCATATTTCTCATGTACTTATGGGACTATAATCCATACACATTTCACATTTGAACATATGAACATACCTTCTGTTACCTTTCAAGTTAAATAATATTTTGACTGGAAGTAAAATCCACAAATGATTCTGAAATTTTTATAATATGCTTTACTATTCTATCACTGGTTGCTGCCATGCAAAGGTCGTAGTCTAGCAAGATGATTCCATTTTTAAGTTTTTTCCATATCTATGTTTTCTGGTCTGTATACTTAGAGAATTCTTTATTGAGGAATGCTAGCCAATTTTAAAAATCTATGTTGGTGTAGATATATTTAAGTCATATTCTACAAGAGCCTAGTTGCCTTATTTTAATACGTACATTCACATTTTAATTCAAATTACAATCTTTAATGAGTTTTGTTTTTCCCCTATATTTTAAATTGTATTTGTTCTTTTTAATTCTAACATCCATTCTGACCTGTTCAAAACGATTCTTTTCTCTTTCATGTTAGCTGTATGCTTTCTATTTTTCTCTTCCCTTTCTATTTCATTTTGTTCACTCTAAGAGAGAAATATCTTAGTAGAACACATTTCTAACTATCTTGGAGTTATTATCAGTGGAGTTCTTTTGTGCTTTTATTTCCACCTCCTTGTTATTAATCAATAATATGCTTATTGTTGCTTATTGTTATTCTTTCACTGCCCTGATAAAGTTAGTTCTCCTGGAATTTCTTTCCTAAGCTCTGCAAACTCAAATTTGACCTATTCTAGGTTTTGTATCATTCCTTCACTGAGTTGTCGCCAATCTGTTCTGAGATCCTTAAAGACAGGCGGCATATGGTATTTACAGTACAGATTTCATGGGCACAGATTTTATCAAAGTTTCACATGACAATCTTAATAGTTTATACCATTTCTATGACTCTTCACTCTTATCTTCCTCCCCCCCCTTCAATTTTCCATGCAGTATTTTTATGTAATGTCCCTAACAGTTTCTTTCTCTAACCATTGCACCACTGAATGAAGAAACCTCATTCTGCACTGTTTTCTAGAAATAAACTGAAGGTGTAAAACCAGAAGATGGATAAAGGGCCCCAGGCACCTTGAGCAGAGGAAGCTGGTATTTTATTCTATTGTCTTGACAATTTCTCATTGGCAAGCTTCCTTTCAGGCACTCCTTTGTGCAGGCTAATTTATATTAATCGTTGCACATTCATGGGAAATCTTTAGTATTTGTAACACTTTATTATTCATTTATGCTAAGATAACAAAGATAGGTAGCTAAAGGTGTCTTCCACCTGTATTTTCCCTCTATCCTGTCTTTCATTTGTACTTTTTTGTGTGCAAAGGTGGAATATCTGAGAATTTGTTGTAATCTGCAGAAAGCAAGTTCAATTCCACATACAGAACATATTCAAATTCATTTGTTCCAAATAAAATATTATTCTCTTGTTCTTCACGGAGTCCTATGTATTTGGTGGAACTCTATGTTTTGTCTGATTTATAAAGAGAAGAGAAAGGAGAAAAGAAGTAGGGAGAGGATTTCTATGAAATTACATTTCGAATATCTTCCAGAGGAGAAATTAATTTTGAGAAGTCTAAAATTTCAACTGGAATTAGAATGGGAAAGATGGTAATGGCCATTGAGAAATGGATAGTGGAATAAAGTTTTACTTTTTCTTATTATTATCCCGTTTCCATGTTTTTAGCTAAATAAAACTTTCAGCTTGCAATTCTAGGGAAAAAAAAGCAAACTGATTTAACAACATAAAATGTATCTATTTACCATAGTCATAGGTATTTAAAATCACAATTAGTGAAAAAAAACCTGCCACGTATTTATTCTATCAGGAAAAGCATAAGACAAAAGAAAGAATCATGATTTCTTTGGATGCTGGAGAGGCAATTGTGGACAGAAAGTAAAAAAAAAAAAAAGGCCAAAATGTGAACAGAAAGTATTCAACAAAGGCAAAGTTTTCAAAGTTTATACTAATTGTAATCTAATAAATTAAAAACCATATTAGTGCATATTCTAGAAAATTAGTCACAATCAACTCTCTAGAAATGGTAAAAATTGGTGAACAGTTATAAGTTTTAATTAGGTTTTGAGCATCTATATTTGCTTTTATATATTTAAGAATAATTAAAGGGAAGCATTATATATCTTCATTTTCCAAGTTTATTTGAAATCATTATTCATTCCTTCTAAGTTTGTGCAGTTTGCCAGACTATGATTTACATCTATCAATGACACAGGATGAAGCCAAGCAGACCACAAACATCTGGACCAAGTTACGATACCTGCTAAACGTAACAAGAACAGATCTATAATCAGTGGAGGACTGTGTTCCAGGTGTCAAAACATTTTTCTAAGGAAGATTATTTTATGGAATAATTAAGATCTTAGACCTTGTGATTAGAATCCGTTCTCTTTTACTCCAGTGGTAACATCAACAAGGTACTTAAATATTCTGTCTCAATGTTCTCATCTGCAAATAGCTGATAATAGTAATTACCGCTTAAAGCCTATAGGACAATTCAACTAGCTAATTCTTAAAGTTATTTAGAACTATGACTATTGCATTATAATTACTATCATGTGTTTGCATTGTAATTACTATCATGTGTTTGCATTGTAATTACAATCATGTGTTCGTATTGTATTTACTATCATGTGTTTGTCATTATCAATATCACTTGTGTTATCATTGTTAATAGCAATGGTGGTAAATTGTATTGTAAGAAGGACAATAATAAATGGAGGACAGGGATAGAATAATGGAAAGCTAAGAAGAAAGTGATATGACTGATTCTCGAAGAAAATAATATACAGAAACCACTTAGTCCTACAGTCAACATCAACGCCCAATGACTGGGAGCATTAAGCTCAGGATTATGAACGAGGAGTTTGGGAGAAGTTGACTACATAGTTCATCGAAGATGAACCAGGTGAAATTTTAGTTTTCCAGAACTGAAAAATGTTTGGAGTAATTTGTAATCTACTGATTCAGAGAATTATGCATAATAAATATTTGAAATATTTAGTTACGTATAGTTATAATAGTATGTTCTATGATAGACATACTCTTATCTGACAATGGGAATGTTACTTTTTTACATTATTATTATCATTGCTCAATATTTCATTGCAGCAATAGTCTAATTTCTTTTCTGAGCGCATTTATCTTCGTTCGTTCTTTACGAGGTTTTTGTTTCTAGTCCTTATCTTAAACATTGTTATTGTTATTAAATTTTAAGCCTTTTATATTTTGTGAGGGAAAAAAGTGGAAACCAAATAAACACATGTATATGTGTAGAGAAAATGAAAAAAAATAGAAAAAGAAATATTTGAAATTCAATCGCTTAGTTAAGTCATAGGAAAAATAGCAGAAAAAGAAAAATCTAATTATTGGGGGAGAAAAAACATTAAAAGACACTTAAAATAAGTTTTATATAAGATTGTGAGACCTGATATTTTGCCTAAGGCTTCTAAAGGGTTTTGCATGAAACTGAATATAGGATACAGCATTTGCAAAGACAGTTCTTTGAGTGTGAACGAATCTGTCTGCACAGCAGATCTACTGTTCCCCCTTCAATATTCATCAGGAGGCTTCCTGCAACACTGTCTCTGCCTCTCTGGTGTCTGCTTGGGTTGTACTAAAGAAAAGCCTCAGAATATTGGAGAAAAAGGTCAAGTGTGCTCAAGTTATTTACTCATTTATTTCTCTCCCTGTATGCTTGGCTTGGGCTGTCTACATCCCTTCAGAAGGTTTATTTAGCTCCCTGGAAAGATTCTTTAGCCCTAGGTATGGTGACAGAGCCCCGCTGTGATTGTCCCCAGGGGGCTGCACTCTGCCTCACAGTTTGGCTACATATTGCCTGTTTGTAATTTCCCTCGGCTTCCATCTCCGTGGGCCACCTGCTTCGTGCCAAGACCCTAAGAAATTCAAAACCTTCTTCAAATGTCAGCCTAGGATAGATATTTATTAGAGGTTGTATTCATAAATCAACAAATAAAAATTTGATTCCATGTCCTCTCTCCTTTCTCCTTCCTTCTTTCCTCTGTTCCTTCACCATTGTCCTCTTTCTTCCTCCTTCCTCCTCCTTTTCTTTCCTCCTTCCTTCTCTTTTTCTTTCTCTTCCTCCTCCCCCCGCACCTCCTTCTCCTACTTCTTCCTTTTCCCTTTTAATTTGTAGAATTTTTGAAAGCAGTTTTAGGTTTACAGAAAAAGTAAGTAGAATGTACAGAGAATTCTCATATATCATTGGCTGAAATTTCACTGTTCTTATTATTATTAAAAGCTCTCATTTGTGTGCTGTATTTGGGAAAATTGATCAGACATTGTTGTTAACATTATTAATAACTAAATCCTACAGAGTTATGTTAGGGTTCATCCTTGCACTGCACATCCTTTTTATTTTCACAAACAAATACCTATATAGAAACCACTAGATGCTAGATATTATTCAAGGGATGGCAAAAAGGCAACAAACAAGACAGAGAGAGTCTCTGATATCATGGGGCCTCAGTCCGAGTGGAAGAATACGGAGAAGAACCACACATGTATTTAGTACATTAGGCAAAGACGTCCACTTTAGAGAAAATAAAGTAGAAGAAGGGGAGACTTAGGGCTGTCGTGTAAGTGGTGCTATTTCTGACTATAATGACATAGGAATACCTTTTAGGATAGTGAGTATTCTTTCAGCTTAACCATAACTATTTTTGCTACTGAAAAGTCTGACTTTCATTAGACATTTTATTATATGCTTGACCACATTTGATGGCATAAAGAGCTTTTTAGGGATAAACCCATAAAAACACACAACCTTGTAATATTTTTATGAGAAAATATTGTTCAAATATAAATGATAAAATATATGGAAATTTATAACAAAATATCAAAGTCACATATTTCAAATTATATTTGTACCCATTTCCTTCTTTCATAAATCAAAAGTTTGAAATCTTGAGAGCAGTCCCACAACCCTAGGAGTTGGAAAATGAGCTGAAGGTGGCCCTGTACCTGTTGCGCAATCTCACGCTGAGACTATTGTTAACATTTTTAAATGATTGGGGAAGAAATTAAAAGATACTGAACGATCTCTGAAGTATATGTGAAATTCAAAATCCATTGTCCATAAATAAAATTTATTAGAAGGTAACCATGCTCATTTGTTTATATATTATCTATGGTTTCTTTCATGCTTCAACTGCAGAGTTGAGTATTTGAGACAGAGAGTACAGGACCTACAAAACTGGAAGTATTTACTGTCTGGCCTTTTGTAGGAAAAGTTCACCAATTGTGTTTTAGCGTACATTAACTAGGGAAAAGATAGCACTAGCCATGGAGGCATCCTGCTTTGAAAGTGATTGATAGAAGGCTGAAAAAGTAAAATAATTTTGGTGTCCTATTACATAACTTTTGCTCTTCTATCTTAAATAAATGTGAAATACCTCGATATCAATCAAGGCTTTCCCCAGTGGGTTTACACAAAATCTCTCTTTAGGAAACCTGGCAATATCACACAGATTAGCTGTCTTATTGAATAAACTGGGATTAATGTACATTTTGCATGTTGAATGAGATTAGCAAGGCTTAAAGGATTTTGCAAGTTTATTTCATGAACATATTAATTGAAAAATTTAAATCACAGATCATTTGCAGCCATTGTCCTCTTGTTGATTTAGTGAAAATAAGTTTCTTGTCTTTCCAGTAGGCTTTCCTTAGGAATCCAGACTTTGCCTAGTCTATGCAGATGATCAATGATTATGTTACGCCAATTAGAGGCGGAGAATTGTGTGTAATCATGAAGCAAAGTTGTTCTTTTTTTTCTTTCTTGGATCTTGACTTCTGAGAACAGTATAAAGTGTTCTCTGTGCCAATATACCTCACTCATATGTTCAGCTTCATTCAATAAGACAGAAAAAGCCCTGCAGAAAGAAAAGCCGAAAATAAGAAAATAAAGGATGAGAGATTGAAGGATGTTGTTTAAATCCCTGGTACCAGAAGTGCCCGGAACAAGCAAATCACTGGGTATTTTGGACATATGAGCCTAGTTAATCATCTGTCTGTTTTCCTCAAGATAATCTCTTTGTAATTTTAGTTTTGATTCATGTAAAGACTGTATCCTTGCTGAAACAGATTCTAGATTTATATTTACTCTTTCAGGATTTTCCATCTTAATTTTCTGAATATGAAAAAAATGCTCTTTAAAGTATCTTTAAACAGAAAGAGCTACCTCCACCAGTTTATCAAATCCATTTCCTGAGACACATTCTCTTCCTTTGATAATGGATATAGTTTATTATATATAAAGGTTTTCCTTTAGTTCTATCTTCCTCGTTTATTTATGATATAGTAAAATATACATTTGAATCAGTTTCTAATTTTTCCTATGTTTTTATGTGTCAATGGTTAGAAAATCAATGTGAAAACATGTAGAAAATTTGGCCAATTCTGGGGTTTCATTAGATTTTTTCATGGTTTATAAGAGCAACAATCCTTTTGTCTCTATTATTTATGTCTATTGTATGTTACTTTCTAATTTGAAAATCTCCTAGACTGCGTGGCATTAATGGGCAATGAGAACAGACACAACACACAAAGGGCATAATGATAACGTGTTCTCAGCTATTTAGCCTCCACAATCCATGACTCCTTATTGGTATGTATTTTAAAATAAATACATAGAGATTACTTGTTAGTGAATCAAACCAAAGAATGCTTAAACCTCAGAAACACAAATTTTGAACTAATTTGATCATCTGGTAAATATGCCCATTTTCAATAATGACTTACTTATAAAGACAGTTTATGAGAACTCATGC
>NW_003852431.1:15804490-15806239 GCF_000181295.1 Otolemur garnettii
ATTGACAGGGATAAACAAAAGCGTAAAACAAAAAGGCATATTGCAAGACGGATGCAAATAGAGTTTTAAAAATAGCATATGTAAGTATTTCTATAAGAGAAAGAAGAAAAGAAGGGTGACAAGAAATGAAACCAGATTTTTTATTTTTTTTTATTTTTTTTTTTTTTAGTGCCACAATATATGACAGAAAGTAAAGATAGAATTCTTTTTTAGTTTCAGTTTTGGCTTAAGTCTCAAACATCAAGAAAAATTGAATAGATGCAAAGTACCTTTAGATCCTAAACTGAAAAGATGGCCCAGCTGTAAAAGGCATACTAAGACAGTGACATGAGTTACTTTTACATAAGAACTGAAAGTTTAAAAATTTAGTTGGGAAAGGTGATTTCTGAATTCTGCCTTCGATGTTCTTTTTAGGAAAAGAAAAGAATGCTTCTCCCCCTTTTTAAAACAAACGTACAGGTGCTTTAACGCAACCATTGGACAGCTTGCTATGTGTTCCCTAAAGTTCACAGGACACTAGGCTACTCTTTGATTTCTGCCAGGAAAACCTTTATGAACACGAAGTTACAGATAGGTCTGCTATTTTTCCAGTAATGGAATGAAGAAAGGCAGTCTAAGGATGGTGTGTTTCTACGTCAGATATGACGAGTATACTTCTTAAGAATCAAAGCAAGAATTAGGAATGTGAATCTCTCTAGGGTCATCACTTCTTTCTCCTTCATTCCATCTATTCCCACTCAGAGGCGCCAAAAATATTAGATGTAGAATTAGACGGGAAAAGAAAAGAAAAGAAGAAGTAGCCTCGTTCCCTTGTGCCTCTTGAAGGCTTAATGGCCTGAGTAAAACTGCTGTGGAACTGGGAAGGGGGGAACAAACAAAAAAACTTTTGAATTTTGAATTGATTTATTTAAAGAGTTAAGAGTAAGAAAAAGTATTACTTAATCTCAAATATGAATTGAGATTCTCTTGCTATGGACACAGACTAGAAAAGCTATGAGACCTGCACAGAAGTTTATTCAAGGACCGACTCAAAAGAAAACTGTCTAGAGCATGGTTTTAAAAAGTTTGTGGAAAAATTAAATGGTTGTGTGCTGATCCTTCACTAGGTCCTACTTGTCCAAAATGGCCAAAACTGTAATCCCTGGGATGGCACATGAGGGAATGGAGTGAGACACCAGAGACCAGCGGAGAGTGACACAGAAGGAAATTGACTGCACTTTGTGCTAATTCCAAAATCTTAAACAGGGCTTATCTTCAATATGTGCTCAAGCTACATCTCCCTGGTGACAAGAAGTAAACTGAAAAATGGTTATCACATACTTGCCTACTCTTCAGCTACTCATTTTCTGCAATATATTTTGCTCTCAGAGATGTAATGAATCCACTTAAAAGTTACCAAAGAAAGTACTTCTCTCTCTAGTATCACCATGCCATATAATATTCTCCATACATATATGGTAGAACCTCTGTAAGTTCACCACTGAAGAGACTGTAACTGGTCAACATAGGGAATGAGGCCGATTGTACTGATACATACATTTGGTGCATGGCCAGCCTCTGAAAATTTGATTAATGAAGGGAGGTGGTCAGTGTAGGAGGTGGTCAACAATGGAGGTTCTACTGTAATATATTCTGACCTGATTCATTCTCTAACTCTCTATTTCTCTTTCTTATGTTCTCATACTACTTTAAAATGTGAATGTTAATTCCTCATTTTCTCTCTTTAAGTGTTCTTAGTAATCTAGTAAA
>NW_003852431.1:15806797-15808312 GCF_000181295.1 Otolemur garnettii
TAGCCATTGAATTTATGGTCTGTGTGAAAGCACTTCAAGGAAAATAAACTAAGATCTTTAGAAAAGTAAGGAGGAAATTATTATGTATAGGCCAGGTGTACGAGGGGCAGGATTAAGTGATACAAGCTAGTAGAAGATAAAAAGATAAGCAAGGGCTAAATCATTAAGGATTTTGTAGATTAAAATTCTGAAACATATGCTAAGTACAGTGGTTGACAACCATTGAAAGGTTTCAAACTGGTGAGTGAAATGATAATCAGTCTTCAATTTACTGATTTTATCTTAATAATATATCACTAAGTAGGGCGGTGCCTGTGGCTCAAGGAGTAGGGCACTGGCCCCATATACTGAAGGAGGCAGGTTCAAACTCAGACCTAGCCAAAAATGGAAAAAATATATATATTCATATATATAATTATTTTACATATAAATATATTTTATATATAATATATATCACTAAGTGATTCAATCTGCACTATTCTTGGGCCATTCTTCTAACAAATCCACTAACTTATTCCTTATTGCTTCTCACCTGAACTAGTATACAAGACTTCCAAAAGGCATATCAAATGGAAGTTCTTGTTGAAAAACAACCCTGACCATCTATATCTCTCTTGCTCTGTTGTTTCCCGTTAGCTGACATGTGTGTTACCCTCCTCCTTACTTTGACATTCATAGCTGTCTACTTTGCAATTAGTCTGTTATTTTACATTCCAACTTCTGTCATAATCAACTTCTTATAATTTTCTACACCTACTTTCAAATATCTTTTCCCATCTTTTCATTCAAGCTGTTTCCTATGATTTTACTTTATTCTTCTCTCTATGTCCAAATTATCTGTATGAGTGAGTATGTAACCCCCTGTACAGCAATAAAGGATAACCCTGGAGGACATTGAGATAATTGAGATAAGCAAGTCACAGAAAGACAAGTGCTGTATGATTCCACTTAGGTGAGATATCTAAAATACACTAACTCATACAAGCCAGGGGCTGAGTGGAAGAGAACATTGGGAATCAATTGTTGAACAGATAAAGTTTAATTTATACAAGAAGAATAATTTCTAGACATCTGTTGTATAACCTAGTGCCTATAGTTAACAATACTGTGTAGTACGCTGAAAAATTCAAGACTGTAGATCTCATGTTAAGCGTTCTTACAAAAACAACAGTAACAAACCCCAAAAACAAAACCCCTGAAACACTAGTATCCTTTTGGGGATGATAGAGATTGCCTTTATTGTGGTGATGGTTTCACCAGCACATGCACATGTTCAAACTCATCAAACTGTGCCAAGCATTAATGTGTAGATTTCTGTGCGTTGATTTTACCTACTTCATTAAAGCCATTTTTAAAACACAGACCTAATATCTGCTTTGACACTAAATCTTTGACCAAATCATAAAGATGTCTCCTTCCTCCTTTCTTGTATTTTAACTCAAAATAATTATTGGTATAATTAGTTCATTGAAATAATTATATGTAAATAAACATTACACATGTTTGAAATATGGA
>NW_003852431.1:15808596-15812803 GCF_000181295.1 Otolemur garnettii
ATATGCTGTAAATATATTAACTTAAAGAGAAATCACTAAATACTTCCTAGGGGAGTCAGAGATGGACTTCCCAAAACAGGCATGTCTAATTCAGTTTTTAAAAATACATTAGGGTGTTTAAATCAAATACAGTCAAGGTCAATCCAAAGAGGAGAAATGTCTCACCACTTTTAGAGTATGTAAATATGCATATACACAGACCTTGACATTGGGGATTGGGACTGGGTCTATTTCATAAATTCTTTAGTATCCTACAGTGTCCTGCCTTTTCCAAAGTAAATTACAATCTCTTTCCTAAGATCTTCAGTTACAGACATGAAGCATGGAAAGCTTACGGACTCTTTCCCATCACACTCCATCATATGCATGTATTCTTAGGCACCTGTTATCCTGCTGCAAACTCAAGATCATCACTGTCCTCCTACAGCCCTCACCATCCTCCCTCCCAAAATATAAAAGATTTTGGGGAAAACAATCTCCATCCTTGAGAATATCTTCCTCCTTGAGGAAGGAGGACTATCATTACAGTCTTGGCCCCTCTCTTGTCATCCTTCTACTCATGAAGATGAGGATAGACTTTATTAAAGGTGAATTTAGGGTAAGAGGCCTGGCAAGGATAACTCTGTTCTTTCAACTCCCCTTTTCCTTGAGAGCTCATTTTCCTTTTTCTTACATATGAGTTTAAGGGAACCCTAGGAAGATCTTACAGACCCAGAAGGCTGCCGGTGACTAGGTGAGATAGTCTGTGGGCTCAGGAACCTGTTTCGTTCTTTTGCATTTTCTTTCCACCTTCTTCCTTTCCTTCTTTTCTGCTTTTCTTTGCTTGTCTTCATTTCAGTGATGTAAGCAATATTTTCCAAAAGGAAAAAAAAATAATGTGTTCCTTGATTTCTCCTAATACATAGAGTGGTTGTTTTAACTGGAGTGGTGAATCATTCCCATGTGCCACCTTTTAGTCATATACTGCCCCTTAGCCCTAGCAGTAGCTAAAAATGTTCCAGCTTTTTCCTCATTGGCAGTCCGTTGTCATTCCTGATTGCCTATTATTAATTCATTAAGGATCATGATAATTTTAACAATCAGCAAATATTTATTTTAACTGTCTTGTGTCTGTTATTCTATATTTATGATGCAATATTATACAATAAATAATCTTAGAGCAATTTTCTCATTTTGCATATAAAAGAAAGATTTCAGGAAACAATATCTTTTATAATTCTGCTTCATAACTGATGCTTAAAGTTTATTACTTAGTATGTAATCTCTAACTAAATGCAATTTAATTATCAATGATTTTCCTAAATTTCGTTTAATATAAAGATTCAAAAAATGTATATAATTTAATGCTATTACATTTTATTTATATAACATGAAACAAAATAATGCTTCCTAGAAGTTCTAAGCCGGGTCCTCCTTATAATCTATGTTTTTGATTTTATTATTTGTCATTATTGAGAAGTAAGGGATGAAGTCATTAAAGGACTTACAGCTCACACTCTGTTCTGGGTCTTCCCCATTCCCCACTACAGCAGAAAGGAAAACTTCAGGCTGGGTATGGTGGTTGTACCCTATACCCTGCACTTTGTGTCTACAAAAAGAAGAAAAGAAAAGAAAAAGATTGAACTGTCATTTATTAGAAAGAAGAAATTACAGAATAATTAACATTAAATTCCATTAAAATATTAAAAGTGTACCATCTCTACTTCAGATCAAGAAATGGCATGAGGAATTTTTTAATTTTTTAATAATTTTTAAAAGAAAAGTATATAACAAAATGTACTTTTTACTCTTTTATTAGTTTAGATGAATATTTACATTTTATATTAGGTGTGCCTGTTAAGAAACAAGATTCCAGGAAGTTTTTCCAACTTAGATTAATTTTTGAGATAGAAATTTTAGGACTGGATCCTACCAGAATTTTTACGAAATCAGTCCTACTTAAGTGTGAAGTCATTTCTTAAGTTAAGTTATAAAAAATAAATTGTAAAACATCTTAAAAATTCAAGCAATGGACAAAATTTAAATCATGATAAATGGGTCTGAAGCCTTATGTTTTTGGTGTAACAATTTTCTTTTTATCTATCTATAAATATTTTATACATATATAATTAACATGGCACATATGTGTCTAGTATAATTTATTTGAAAACATTCTCATGTTAATATGAAATACTTTTTAAGTAGAGCCTATTTTTTTGGTTCTCTAGAAAATATCTTCTCTTTTAGTAGAATGAAACATTACACTGGCACTTTGGAAAATCATTGATTTCTCTCTTACATGTTGTCTTAAACAATAAAAATAACTACAATGTTTTTTTTCTGAGATTGATTCCCACCCTGTTCCAGGCTACAGTGCTGTGGCATCAGCCTAGCTCATGACAACCTCAAACTTGCAAGTTTGAGAGATCCTCTTGCCTCAGCCTCCAGCATAGCTGGCACTGGTACCTGCCGCCTTGCCTGGCTAATTGTTTCTGTGTTTAGTAAAGACAGGGATTTGCTCTTGCTCAGGCTAGTACTGAGCTCAAAGTATCCTCTCAACTTGGCTTTCTAGTGTGCTAGTATTGTAGACGTGAGCAACTGTGCCTGGCCCAGACTATAAATTTTTGATGAAGACAAAAAACAAAACAAAACAAAACAAAACTTGTTCTAAAACGTGAAAAACAGAAATGCTAGAAAATTGTTCTAAAACATCAAATATAGCTTATAAAAATTTTGAATTATAAAATAAAAGACATAATTTTAAAGGAAAAAAGCAGACAAATAATTCTTTTAATTAAAATATAATATTTGATATAATACATGCAATACATTTTGATATTTAAAATCAGAACCAATGACACTTTAGTTTTAAAACATAAGGAAGAATAAATGCATTGATAATTCTACTTGATTCAAATGGTTAGGCACCATATATATAATAACTTCTTTTTTCCTGATGAGAAAGTCATCAAGCTCAGTTTGATCACTTATAAAATCTGAGCGAGGATTGACAGTGAAGCAAACACTTAAGAAAGCAGTATACGTTCTTTCTGTGTAATAACAGAACCACCTAAGCCAGTAAATGAAGGCAGAGTGTATGTTCCAACAGATAAAAGATTCTTCACATTTTGTCCAGATAAATAACTAGAAAATTCCAATTAGACATAGTCATTTCAAATTAGACTTATTTTCTCTAAGACTTTTGTCCTTTTAAAAATAATTTGTGTCATTAGAAGTTTAATGAACATTCTCATATTAGTTTTTAAGACATCTAACATTATTTTTCCCCTAGGACAAAGGTGCTTTAGAAATCATGTGTCCACATTATTATATTTTGACTTATTGATTTGTACTATTTTAAAATCCATTTGAAGCTTTTAAAAGAATGTGCACAATACAGTTCAATTCTATTTGCCAATGAACACATTTGATTTTATATGGGAAGTCATTGAGAATATGGTATTTCAGATTTAATAAACATGTCTTACTTACATCAAGATATATTATGTCTAGGATTTTTTTATAAGACATGACACATTGACACAGAAAGAAATCAGATTAGACACATAGAATTTTTCCTCGACAAATTTACCTAGCCACAAAACAAAGCAATGCTATACCCTTCAAAAAATAAATCAAAATGAATTAGAGACCTACATGTAAAATGCAAAACTCATACAGTCCTCGAAGACAACATAAGCGAAAGGTCACCTAGAAGATTTAAACTGGTGATGACGTTAGCAACACCAAAGGGGCAATCCATGAAAGAAAGAATTAAAAAGCTACATTTCACTACAATTAAAAATTTCTTGTCTGCAAAAGATATTGCTGAGAGAATAAAAAATAAAGCATAGACTTGGGTAAAATTTTTGTGAAAGATATATCAAAAGAATGTTCCCCCCAAAATATATAGAACTCTTAAAGCTCAACAATAATGTCCTAAATGTATACATACTCTAACCGTTGATTTAACTCAACAGTTGCTCATTAAGATAACATTATATATTGGACTCTATGCCAGGTTGTTGTGTATAACAAAATAGATACATTTCATCTTCCAATCAAAAAATGAAAACAAGAAAAATAATACTCAACTAGGTCAATAGGGAACAAAACACAAAAAATATTACAAAAATTCAAAATCATAATGATGATATTCAGAGCCAAGATAAGGGAACAGAAGAAAGTAAATTCCCAGGTGATCAATATGCATAAAATAGAAAATATT
>NW_003852431.1:15813107-15818710 GCF_000181295.1 Otolemur garnettii
GTATGTAATGAGCCACTTAAAGAACATAACAGGAAAGCGAAATGGATAGCAAACCACACAGTAACGATTTCTGGGTAACAATAAAAACAAATGTTAAAAAATAATATTTAACAAGCTTTCATTGTGTTCTTGTCATTGTGCCTCTCCTAAATAATCCCAATTTATTTTCACAACACAATTCTGTGCTAGTTTTATTTCCTTATAATAACTAGTAGAGGCATAGAATCAAACAAGTTAATCTTAAATTATATATCAATTGGCTACACATAAAATACAGCATTTGGAAATAAGAATTAATTTTAATCTTTCAATATACTGTGAAATCACTTTGAAATTTAGTTATTAGGTTTCCATGTCAACACGCTTGGTGCAAAGTAACTAATTTCAGTACGCTCCAATTTAATTGGAATCCTTCCAATACAAAAACTTATTTTTAGAGAGATCAAGTACTTAAAATAATTGCTGCCATAAAAATCTTTATAGAGGCCCAGGCATATATATATTATATAGAGTTGCTCAAGTGCAGAGCCAAAAACATTTGTGCCCAACAGAAGTAAGACTTCAGTGAAGTACACAAATCTCAACCCAAGTTCTCTATGTTTAAATATAGGTACACATCGTACCTGGAGAAGACGTTCCTGTCACTCATAAACTTAGTTTAAATTTGCAGGAAGTACATGACATTCATATTAAGGAAAAAAAGAACTTACTCTTGCTTGGCTAACTGCAAAGTATCAACAGGAAAAAAAAATGATTTTGTAATTATGAACTAATTGAAATCAATTCAGTGTCTAAAATTTTTACATTTATTATTGATGCTCCAATTTGAAAGAATATCATAACCAATAGGTAAAATACTTTGGTTTACAAATCAGAGTAGCAAATATTTTAGAGGAAGGAAAAGGGAGAGGGCTAGTCATTTAAGGAAATTTAGATTACTTCTTGCCAAATCGGTGTACTATCTCAAGAGGGGACTAAACATAGTAGACTGAAAATTCTGTACATACATGAAAATGTTATGAACATTTATTAATGTATACTGCCCACTAGTATCTAATCAGATTAATTTCCTTTAAAGAAATGTGATTTTTCTAAAAAAGAAAAAGAAAATTTTGCTAGGTAATCTGATCAAGAATGGCAAAAGACCTTTTTGGTCTGGTAAAAGACCTTTTATCCTAATATCTATGCTACCTAATTAGTCCACAGTATTGTCTAATGGTGATTCCAACGAAGTGTAATCGTGGAATTACAAACAAAATTTGGGGGCACACTTTTCAGTTTATTCATATAAAGTAACACACACTTCTTACAATGCAATTTCACTAAGAAAATCTTCAAAATTCTTCAATCTTCTGCAAGATTACATGCAAGATTAAAAAAATTATGATACAGCCCTTTTAAAAGTAAATTATTAACAATTTAAAATGTAAATTAAATGCTAAGAACCTTAAGAAGGTTTAGTCCAAAGCCCAGTGGTCACATTCCCTCAAGTTATAATGAACGTATTCATCACAAAGTTTTGTTCGGATTCCTCTTTCATACCACGTACCTGCTATAAATACACCATTATCCAATATTAATATTCTGTAGATGTTAACATATGTTCAGAGGACTCAGCCCTCCTACTAGTTTCAATGCATTGATCCTCTGAAATATTCTATTTTTAATATAGTATAAGTAATATTTAATGAGTAGTGTTTCCTGTAAAAAATGCCTTTCCCACAAGACTTCTTAATTCTGTGGTCTCTACAACAAATGCCTAGAACTTCCCAGTCCACATTAAATTTCTTTTCTATTATTGTCATTTATTAATTACCTTATGGATTTCCTTTATACTTATTACTCTATTAAATTAGTATTTTAATTTATAATTTATTATCATTCTCTCCTAGATTATCATCGAGAACAAAGATTTCCTTATATTTTTACTACTACAGTACATTTCCAACAACTAGAGCCATATTTGGACTGTAATAAGAAGTATTTTGGTGAATGAATAAGAGCATTATAATCACTTTTCTGTTTCAGTCAGAAAATAGTGGGAATCAGGCAGAAAATAAAACAACACTTTACAGTTAAGAGAGTGAAATATGTATGCATATAAATATGTACACATAAGTCTACATACACACATATGTATATATAAATGTATTTCAGAGTAGTTAAGTCATTACTAAATTTCTTCCTTTAAGGGAGTAGTACATTCTCTTTTATTCTACAAAGAATAATTTTCATACATATAAAATAATTTTTCAAAAATATATTTGAAAGATTAAAACATTTTATAGTTGTAGATGTATTTTATGCTATGGAAGGCCCGTTCAAGTAAAAACTATATGGTAAGAAACTGTGGAACTACTACATACAGTTGGCTACATTTGAAGGTATGTAGTAGTTTCATACCTTTTATTCTGCAAAGAATAATTTTCATACACATAAAACAATTTTTCATCCTAGAAAAAATTCCACATTGTTGAACATCACTGAGTCACCTTCGAAGTACTCACCTTTGGAAGATTTGCACTAATGCCTGTGGGTATGCTACTTTTCAAATGAATTTTTGAACTCTTTTTCTGGAATGGCCATCAAAGCTATTGTGGCATTATGCTTGATGTCCTGAATGTCATTAAAATGTCTTCCCTTCAGCTCCGCTCAAGTGGCTAAGGCGCCAACCACATACACCTAAGGTGGCGGGTTCAAATCCAGCTTGGCCTACCACATAACAATGACGGCTGCAACCAAAAAAATAGCCGGGCGTTGTGGCGGGCACCTGTAATCCCAGCTACTTGGGAGGCTGAGGCAGGAGACTCGCTTGAGCCCAGGAGTTGGAGGTTGCTGTGAGTTGTGATGTCATGGCACTCTACCCAGGGGGATAGCTTGAGGCTCTGTCTCAAAAAAAAAAAAAAAAAAAAGTCTTCCCTTCAATATTTCCTTTAGCTTTCAGTAAAGAAAAAAAGTAATTTTAATTAGAGGCCAGATCAGGTGAGTAGGGAGGGTGTTCAATACAGTTATTTGTTTAACAGCTAAAAAAGCCCTCATAGACTGTGTTGTGTGAGCTGGTGCAATGTTGTGATGCAAGACCCACACCTTTCTCATCCCAAGATTTCTAGTTAAGATTTTCATGAATGTTTCTCTAGTAATATTTACTTGGTCTGCTATGCTTCTCACAGTCAGCCAACAATTTTGATGCATAATTTGATGAATTTTTACAATGTTTTCATCAGTTCTACTTGGTGCTGGCTTCCCTGACCTCTCTTCATCAGTGATGCTCTCTCTCCCTTCAGAAAAACCCTTAATCCTTTTGTATACTGCTGTTTTCGTCATGGAATTATCCCCCTAAACTTGGACTAACATGTCCCTGATTTCACTTCCACTCTTGCCTAGTTTAGAAATACTTTTATGAATGTTTGTTCGTTCCTCTAATTTAAGCTCTGACATTCTAGTGATGGCATGCACAAACACACAAGTACAATATTGAACACCACTTAGTAGGATACTGCCACGCATTGACACCTGCACTGCTGTGATAGCCTGATATAAAAAGGTTATGAAACCTTACTCAATTTTTTTGTACTGTATTGCCAACAGAAGCACAATGTGGCAAGTTCACATACTTAACTGTCAGAGCTGGTATAGCACACTGCAAAACATGTAAGGAAGAGCTCTTCACTATAGGGGCTATATATTTAATATTTATTACATATTTCCAGGAGATCACGTAAAATGTATCGACTGAGAGAAGCATATTTGTTACAATAGTCTTCCAGCAGATGGGAACAAAGAACCTCAGCAAGGATCTATTTTTTCTCATTTATATAAAATTACAGGAAGAACTGAGGTTGCTTTGAGATTTTAGAGGTAGAGGATATAATGCATGAAGAGGCTTAATAAGTCTTTGAACTCATCACTAAATACATTAATTAAATGTAGCCTTTTATTGTTCAGACTAATGGATCTCTTTAATTATCTAACTTTCTACTACCAGTAAAGGCCTAATCTATGGCAAGAAGAGACTACCATGTTTATCTACTTTAATAACTAATTCCTAGAAGAAAACAAGCAGGGCCCTATAATCTTCTTCACATCAGATAGCCTCATCTCTATTGATCATAGTTTATTTGGCCTAGAGTAGAAATCTGACCCAGAAAGGCAAGTTCATGGAATAAACTGGGACCCTCGGGATGTTTTCTGTTCATTTTTTCCTCTTCATTTCAAATGAGTTGAGTTGGGATTTCTAAGACAGGGTTATGTGGTATGAAATAATGGAAATGACATAAAATCATTTTCTCCATACACATAGAAGAAGAAAATTAATAGGAAGAAGAAGAGATAAACTTTCCTAAGAGGAACATGGCACCATAGAGGGGGAGAGAGTAAGAAAAATTTGCCTTGGAAACTATAGGATTTCCAGTGATAATGTATCAAGGAGGTTCTATATATATTTAAGTTCATGCATTCATCTAATGAATTATTGTTTCTTAATTTACATTAATGAAGGTTTATTTTTGTTATTTACCAACAAAGACAAAGACTTTCCCTCACTTCTTTATATTTGATTTATTTCAAATAATTGAATTATTTCTGTAAAATGTTATGCCCACATATATTAAAGTAGTATCAGTAGGATTTCTGAGTTATATACAATTGAGGGAAGACATTCGAGATTTATTTTCTTAGCTATAAACCATTGCATTACGTTTATTTCTGACCTTAATTTTTCTCTCAGTCTTCCGAGTATGTATTATGATAACCAAATACTGGGAGCTAATTAGTAGCTCTGTACCTTGCCTAAAACATGTGCTCTAATTTGTAGTACTATTTATCACAATAAGGTTGAAAGTATTGAAGATAGAGACGGGCTCACCTAGTGCAGAACTTCAGTAGGCACTATGACTGAAATAATAAAAAAGGTATTTTTCAAATTCATGGAGCACTTATTCGAAGAACTATGTAAGAAGAAATGAAAATTCAAACAGAAAAAGCTTATGGTTTGACAGGACATTTTAGTCACATGATTTCGTTATATTAAATGATTTAGAAATGGAAATAACAGGTTTAAAGCATTTAGTATAGAGCTGGACCCAGTGTGTAAATGACACACATTAATACCATCAGTTTCCAACACTACTTTTAGCACAAAGTAATAATTAGGTCTGAGCTTTTCTCAATTCGTTCATTTTTCATGAAGTGTTATAGCACAGATTATTAAGTACCAGTTAAAAATTAGTGTATTTTTTTAAATTCTACCTGAAGAACTAAATGAGTTTAGGCTCAAGCAGATTATAGTCTATAATATGTTCATATAAAAATGCCTCAAACATTGAAAACATCCAAAATTTCAAGAATTTTGAAAAAATAATTGATTTCCTGCTCTAGTAAGAAATGTGTACAGAAATTTCAATGAAGAAGGAGAAGCTTCTTATATAAAAGAAAACGCAGCATTCAACTACTTAAATGATGTGCATTATATACCTTGTATTGGGATTAAAATGATTAATATACCATTAATATTGTTTCATATACTCAAAAATGTGAGAAAGTCTTCTAAATATATTTGTCACTATAATTTTCTTTGATAGATACTGTGGGCTAGAGAGTGCACA
>NW_003852431.1:15821674-15823705 GCF_000181295.1 Otolemur garnettii
GTTCCAACTTACATGCAAATTCAATTTAAGAATGAACTTATGTAACCAACCTGGTTCATAATCCATGAACTGCCCGTTTGAACATATAAAAGATTTCATGTACAGTAGAGCCTCTACAATTGACCACCTTCTTACATTCAATACCTCCTTAAGTTGACCTAATTTTCATGGACCAGACATTCACCACATATACTCAATGGAGACTGACCTCTATATATTGACCACTTCTCTAAGTTATATCTTGACCACTTGGACTGGACACAACTTTAATTTACCCTCCATGATTTGACCACTCAAGTCCATGCTACACCAAAGGATAGAAGGTATGAACTTTCCTCCTTAGTTTGTATTATTGTTTTCTTTAGTATAAATTCTTCTTTCATGTTTTATTATTACTACATGCTGGATTAGGCCTATCATCCTATTGTTTAGCTTGTGATGAAGAAGATTTTTTTTAATGTAAAGGATTCATCTGAATTGTAAGTAAATCTCCAACAATTACTGAAAATTTTTACAGTTAATTGAGACATAATAGCCCAAAGGAAAGAACACAAAGAACTCACATTGTAGAAAAAAGTTGAACTACATTTTCTGGAAAGCAGAAGCAAAGAAAGATGACAGAACATTCTGGTGCTAGCAAGATCACAATTAGCAAAATCCAAAACCTTTAACATGAGCACTTAGAGAAATATGGTAGGAAAGTAGACAGCTTCTACAGGAAAGGAGAAAAGCTTCCCTTAGTGAAATCAATGATGACATAGTAAGCTGGTTTAAACAAATGAGGGCTGCTAAAGCCTGAATCTCTGGGTCGTTGATCCAAGAAGTTGCTAAAACATTCCACAGGAATTCAGGGTGGCAGATTTTCAGTGTGAAGTGTTTGGCTTGAAAAATTTAAACCCAAGTTGAGATCTCTCTGAAAGTCTTGTATAGCGAATCCAAAGAAGTTCCCATAGAATTTATGGAAGAATACATCAAAAAGTTGCCAGACTTTCCTAGAGACTTCAAAAATGATGACACCTTTAACGCTGAGGAGCACAGATTCTTTCAAGGCAATGCCTAACATGAGAATCATAAAGGGTGACACATGTAAGAAAAGAAATCTTTCCAAAGATTGCTTTACAGTTCTGATTTTCCCTAGCACAACTGGGGAGAACCTAATGCCCTTGGTGATTTGGTAAATTGGCAAAGCCAGACATATTTAAGAACTTGAAGTCTGCAAACCTCTCTGTCACTTAGTGATCAAACAAATGCTCATGGTTTCCTAGTGACCTATTTGAGGAGTGGGCAAAGGGAAATGATGGAGAAATAAAGAAGAAAAAACGGTCTATGCTACAGAGATTAGAAAATGAATTACCAAATGAATCATTTCACAAACATGACACGGAAATTTCTGCCTCCAAACATGACCTGAAAAATCCAACCTCTTGACTAAGGCATCATCATAATATTTAAACTGCACCACCAAGCCTTCCTCCTGCAGTGTGTCAATACTGATACAAAAACCTGTGATCCACCTGTGGGAGCAACTTCAATCACTGCATCAGTTGATGATCTGGTTGCTGTCCCCAGATGAGTTCTGTTTGGAATAAAATTTAGGCAGAAACAATACAGAAGTGTTTCAAGAAACGTAGATTTGTCACAACCCTACAGCACAATATCTTTTCCTCGTCAGACAATTTGTCTACCAGGGAATAATTCAAAGGAGTAGATTTGAAGATGAGGTGGCAACCTGTAATAAACCTGACCCAGAAGCAATTTTCTAAGTGATATTGACTGAAGTACAGACCAGCTTAAAAGTGCATGAAGCAGCTGATGAAGGGGAAGAAGTGAGGATGCCACAGAAATTGCACAGTACTCCAGAAAAAGAGGATGTCAGGCATCTGATAATGCAATTGAAGTCATTTGCTCTGGCAACATTCCCAGGCGTACTGAAGGCTGGAGCCATTGTTGGAAGTGCTTTCTCTGCTATGTTTGTAATAAAAATAAGAAATAGACTAAAATTGATGCTTCTTTTAGAAAGAATGGTTAAAA
>NW_003852431.1:15823988-15825990 GCF_000181295.1 Otolemur garnettii
ACTTTGTCACCCTTGGTAGAGTGTGGTGACATCACAGCTCACAGCAACCTCCAGCTCTTGGCAATTCTCTTGCCTCATCCTCCCAAGCAGCTGGGACTATAGGCACCTGACACAAGGTCTGGCTACAGGTAGAGGGATTTTTAAAAGTTAAGGTCAATTAATTAAATAAACTACATTCCATTACTTTTATTAAATGCAAGATGAGGAAGTCCCATCTTGGGTGTATATACACACAAGAAACGGTATTACAAACAAAAATCCAAGTGTATTCAAGGACCAGAAAAGTTATACTGAAAAGTTCTTAGACTAATGAAAATGTAAAATACACACATGTATATACACAGGAAAATAAGAATGTCAATATCATTTTTAATCTTCTAATTAATAATCCAATTATGACAACATTTTTAAAAACTATTAATAACATGAAAAATTTTCAAGTAAACTTTTATTTGGAAAATGTTAGTGCATTTTAAATAAATATAATATATTCAACATTATTGCCATATCCTATTCATGTTTTTCTCTTTTTTCTCTTTATTGTTTGGGACTCATCGAGGGTACAAACAATTAGGTTACACCGATTGCAGTTATTAGGTAAAGTCCCTCTTATAATTATGTCCTGCCCCCAAGAGGTGTGCCATACACCATGACCTCTTATTCCCCTCCTTCCCCTCTCGTGATCCCTGATTTCCCTACCACTCCCCTTGTATTAGATCACCTACTGCCTTCGTATTAGAATTGAGTACCTTGAATTCTTGCTTCTCCATTCTTGTGATGCTTTACAAAGAAGAATGTGTTCCACCTCAATCCAGGTTAATACAAAAGATGTAAAGTCTCCATATTTTTTAATGGCTGAATAGTATTCCATGGTAGACATATATCACAGCTTGTTAATCCATTCTTGGGTTAGTGGGCATTTAGGTTGTTTCCACGTTTGGGTGATTGTATATTGAGCTGTGGTAAACATTCTAGTGCAAATGTCCTTATGAAAAAAGAATTTTATTTTTCTGGGTAGATGCCTAGTAATGGGATTGTAGGGTCAAATGGGAAGTCTAATTTAAGTTCTTTGAAGATTCTCCATACTTCCTTCAAAAGTGTTGTATTAGTTTGCAGTCCCACCAGCAGTGTAAAAGTGTTTCCTTCTCTCCACATCCATGCCAGTATCTGTGACTTTCTAACATGGGACATTCTCAACGGGGTTAGGTGATATCTCAGGGTGGTTTTCATTTGCATTTCTCTGAAGACCAGGGATGATAAGCATTTTTTTCAAATGTTTATAAGATATTTGTCTGTCTTCATCAGAGAAGGTTCTGTTCATATCTCTTGCTCAGAGGTAGATGAGATTGTTTACTCTTTTTCCATTGCTTAATCTGAGTTCTCTGTAGATTTTAGTTATCTGAATTTGTCAGATTGATATCCTGCAAATATCTTTTCCCATTCTCAAGGTTGTGTTTTTGCTTTACTTGTTAAGTGCTTAGCTGTCGAGATGCTGTTCAGCTTAATTAAGTCCCATTTGCATTTTTTATTGTTGTTGCAATGGCCAATGAAGTCTTCGTCATAAACTCTTTCCCCAGTCCAACATCATTAAGAGTTTTCCCCATATTTTCTTCTAATATTTTTATTGTTTCATGTCTTAGATTTAAATCTCTTATCCATCTTGAGTCAATTTTTGTAAGGGGTGAAAGGTGTGGGTTGAGTTTCAGTCTTTTACATGTGGTTATTCAGTTCTCTCAGAATCATTTGTTGAATAGGGATTCTTTTCCCCACTGTATGCTTTTGGTTTACCAAAGATCAGATGGGAAGTAGAGACTGGTTTCATCTCTTGGTTTTCTAGTTTGTTCCATATGTCTATGTCTCAATTTTAATGCCAATACTATGCTGTTTTGATCACTGTGGACTTGTAATATAGCCTGAAGTCTGGTAGGGTGTGATGTCTCTAACTTCATTTCTATTGCTAAGAATAGCCTTTGCTATACAGGGTTTTTTCCTGGTTCCATAA